>NW_023998566.1:756222-844394 GCF_014805625.2 Glossina fuscipes
TTAAGGGAATGTTCAATTCCTTTGCGACGCACAAACAATGGTCAATTGCAGATGGTGACTTTGGAATTTTCTTCGCAATAATAATCTTTCTTACGTCATCACCGAGAATGGATTTGTTTGAATTAAGAAGCTTGGGGATTATTTTAGCTTTTAACTCATACAGTCTATTTTCTAAAGTTGGGAGACCAGTTTCAATTATAATATTATTTATTGGCGTCGTCCGAAAAGCATAACAACTTGCTCTGACGGCTTGGTGATAGACCGGTTTAAGGATGTTGATATTATATTTGCAGCTGTTGCCATAAATTATCAAAGCATAGTCAATCTTGCTTAACACAAGCATTTTTGTAAGATAAGCAATAGTGTTAATATGCGCATGGCTTCTCCAAGCAACGTACTGTATGAAATTTACCCTTGTTAAAAGGGAGTTTTTTAACCGAAAACAGTGTGCTTTCCAACGATAATTGTTTGAAAACGTGAGCCCGAGAACATGGAGCGTCTGCACATTTAGTACTGGTAGGTCGTTGATATGCATCAGTAGGTTTCCTGCATCGCACATTTGTTTTCGACATATGTGCATTTTTTTTGATTTTTGTATAGAAATTTTAGCTCCTGACGAGTTTGCCCACGTGGAGATCTCACATGCAATAGATTCGAGGAGGTTGATTACATTCGTGTTGTCTTTGTCTTTTGTAAAAATGTATACATCGTCCGCGTAGAGACAATGTTCCACTCTTGGTACACGGCAAAGAATTTCGCTAATTTCGTTGAAAGCGATCTGGAAAAGCGTGACAGAGAGAGGAGATCCTTGCGGAATGCCATTCTTTAGCGGAAAGGAATCAGAAAGATGATTGTTGATTCTAACTTTGAACCGCCGATGCGACATGAATGATTTGATGTAGTTGAAGAATTTGGGTCCAACATTCCATGATTTCAAGAGTCTTAAGATAACATGAAGACCAACTCTGTCAAATGCTTTTTCGAAATCAATTGATAGAATTGTTACGTGATTTCGTTCGGAAATTGCTTTGCTTGTGAAATAATCAATATGTAACAGAGCGTCGTTGCACCCTCTACCCCGCTTGAAACCAACTTGTTGCTTTGTTGTCAGGTTCTTGGACTCAAGAAACCAAGATAATCTAGATGCCATAATCTTCTCTATTACCTTCGAGAGGCAAGGTAAAAGAGAATTTGGGCGATAATCTGATGCGATGGAGACATTTTTTGACTTTGGAATTGGAACAACTGTTGCCAGTTTCCACATGTAGGGTATATGGCCAGTCATAAATACCGTATTATATAGGTTCAGTAATTTCTTTTTACTAGACTTAGACATAGCACTGATCATTTGGTATGAGATGCGGTCTAGACCGGGTGTCTTCCCCTTCAAATTGGAGAGACAACTTCCAAGTTCTGAGGTAGATACGCAATTTTCCAGGAACATGGCACATCTATCGATATTATTTGAAGGAGATATTGGAGTCCTTTTATTTTCAATGAAAGCACTGGAGAAGTTGCTGTCAGAGGAGTATTCGCACAACACTTTTCCAAAGTAATTAGAAATCTCATCTGCGTCAGTTAAAGTTCCATTGGGAGTGCAGATGGCAGAAATTACGTTCAGGTTTGAAGTCCCATTAAGTCTGTTGATTTTGTTCCAGACAACTTTCATTGATGTATTTCTGTGAATTCGTCTCGAGAAAAGTTCGAAACTAAGTGCCTTTGATTTCCGTAATTCCTTCCTGAATAAAGCATTGGCCTTTTTGTATAATAACAAGTGATTCTGATCAGGACATCGCGGTGCCATAGATCCATTTTATTTTTCCTCAAAAACGAAAGCGTGTTGTTCCACCATGGAACCCTAGCTCGTTTAAAAGAGGTGTTGGATTGAGGAATAGAAAGATGAGCAGCCGTGCGAATCGCTTTAGACATAATAGCAGCATCATGGTTGCAGTTTCCGTTAAATGGCTTTGAATTCAAAAATGACTCCACCTGTTTGGAATAATTGATCCAATCCGCTTTATCTAGGAGGAATTTGGCCTGTTTTGCTGGAGTAGCAGAGGACGTTGAAAGTTTAAGATCGATTATGATTGGAAAGTGATCACTATTATGTCGATCATCAGAAATAGACCAGGACACCAAAGGAAGAAGTGATGGAGAGCAACATGTTAAATGAATATGTGAAAAGGTATGATGAGTTGAAAAGTGCGTTGGTTTTCTATCATTTAAAACGCAAAGATTGCTTTGAAAAAAGGCTTTTTCTGAAACAGTACCGCGAGTGTTGTTCACTGTTGAGTCCCAGATGGTATTCCAGCTGTTGAAATCGCCGCATATAATTAATGGGGGAGAAAGTACGGAGAATAAACTGTAGAGTTCTTGCTGAGAAAACGATTGCGAAGGTGGAATATAGAGCGAAAGCACTGTAAATTTTATATTTAACATTATTTGTATCGCTACGGCTTGTATATTTGAGCTTAAATTTATGAGTTTGTGAGGTACACTTGATTGTATAAAAATACCTACTCCTTGTTTGGAATACGAGTTTTGATCAGCATTCGTGAAGTATCCAGTATATGACTTGGGTGGAATAGGATTAAAAGAGCTTCTACAATGGGTTTCTTGAAGCGATAAAAAGGTTGGATTAAAATCACTTATGAGTGTACTGAGTTCATCAAAATTGTTAATAAGTCCCTTAATGTTCCATTGTAGAATTTTAAAAACTTTACTTAATTGTAATGACATGTAAGCAGAGTGGAGGGAGCGTTAAGTTGACATGTCAGCGTCTCCGTCGAGAAGGTCGCTATAGGAATTTTTCGTGAATGATTTATTCTTACCAGCAGAATAATCTGTATTTAGGTGATTTGGTACATTTGAAGCGCAACGGGTTGGCGCACGTGAATAATTTGAAATTGAAGGTTGATTAATGGATGAAAGAGTGGATTCATTACCACTTGTGATTTGTTGAGTAAAGTTGAGAGCTGGAGATTCTGGAGAATTTGGTATATTAGATTTTAGCATATGTGTTGTTGTTTTAGTTTTTTCAATATTTGCATTTGCTTTGGTTTTTGAAGGTTGATTAATGGATGAAAGAGTGGATTCATTACCACTTGTGATTTGTTGAGTAAAGTTGAGAGCTGGAGATTCTGGAGAATTTGGTATATTAGATTTTAGCATATGTGTTGTTGTTTTAATTTTTTCAATATTTGCAGTTGCTTTGGTCTTTTCAATATTATCTTTGGCAAGTGATGTAACTGATTTCGCAATATAATTTTCGGTTAATGGTGGAACAGGTTTTTCATTGGAAGCAGTTGCAGTTAAAGTCTTACTAGGCTCGATTTGCGAGGCAACAGAAGCGTAGGTATTACTTTTGCCAATTCCATGGGCTACAGATGGATTTCTTTCCCGGTATGTGCGTCGCGCTTCGCCCATGCTACAGTAATTTACTGTTTTGATTTTTAATATTTCACGCATCTGTACAACACGTGGGCATTGTTTGTCTAACGCTGAGTGTTGATCATTGCAATTTATGCAGAAACTACGGGTACAGCTTTCAGTATGTGGAGGATGACCACAGTTAGCACAAGATGCAGCATTAGTGCATCTTTTTGCCGTATGACCCAGACGTTGGCAATTTTTACACCTCATAGGATTTGGGATGTATAGTTCTACTTTACATTTATACCACGCCACATCAACTGTTCGCGGTAATCGATAGCGATCAAAAGTTAAAATAATCCTTCCTGTAGGAGAGCGTGTTTTTCCGTCATCATTCAGTTTGGTGAATTTATATATTTCAGTTACTCCTTGATTGCCCATTTCGCGAACAATTTCATCTTCCGGCACATGCTTTAAGCAAGGGGCATAAATTACGCCTCGAACCGAGTTAAGTTTCTCATGTAGTTTAGCTGAAATAGCACATAGATTAGCTAAAGATTTGGCCTTTATGAGTTTTTCGGTTGCGCGCGGGTTCCCAGCGAGGACCAGTAAATTCCCATCGCGTAGAATCGAGATGGAGTCGATGTATGTTGTAATGCTATCTAGAGCTTTTTTTATAGCAAAATGGCTAATTTGGGAAATTGTTATTCGAGCATCGGTTGAAGAAATAACAATATATTTTTTATCAATTGAGGTTATATCGCTGATCGGCAACACCGGAAAATCTGAATTTTTACTTTTTTTCTTTGGGGGGATGTATCACTTAATAAATAAAATCTATTCGAGTTTTTGTCTGGCGGCCCCGGGGCCATTATGCCTTATTGTTGTCTATTACTTATTATTTGTGAAATAACCACTCACTTGAAAAAGTTTGGGAAATTACTGAATAAAAAGTCAGATGTTTTTAAATTTTTTTTTTTTTTTTCTTTTTTTTTATAATGAGTTTAAAGGAAAACACGTACGGAATCCGCGATGAACACTTTTCGCAATAAACACACAAAAAGTTCAGTAAATTATAATAAGTTTGAAAACTTTTAAAAACGTATAACGCAATAAAGAAATTAAATTGCAAAAATTTTTTCACAAAGAGAAAAATATGACAACAGCGCTTGAACAGAGTTGCCGTTTTTTTGTCTTCGACTAATAAAACGTTTGAGAGTTTCTATGAAGGCCTCGGTTGAAAGGTCACTTACTAATTCAAAGTGAACCGCCTTTGTAGCGAAACAGCAAAAGACTGCTGCATATCCCTTGGTGGGTTTTTTTCTTCTTATCTTATAATGGTCTATAATGGTCCAAAATAATCAACACCTGTATTTATGAATGGCCTGGCCGGTGTTACTCGTGCATGAGGAAGATTGCCCATTATTTGTTTAGGACGTGCCCTTTTACATTATACACATTTTTGCACAATTGCTCTGGCTGTTATTTTTCCTTTTATAGGCCAGAACCGTTGTCTGATTATTCCCAGCACTGCTTGTGGATTGCAGTGCTTGTTGTCGTCGTGAACTAGCTTGAAGAGCAGCTTAACCAATGTGTCATTATATGGGAGGAGCATTGGGTGTTTCGTATCATATGGTAGAGGGGCTTCTTGTAACCGTCCGCCCACTCGAATGATTCCATTGTCATCAAGAAACGGAGACAGTGTGCAGATTGGACTTTGTTTTGCAATCTCTTGATGGTTCCTCAATTGTTTGATCTAATTTTGGAAGTCATGACTCTGAATTGCGCGAATTATGATCATAAGTCCAGCTTCAAGTCCCTTGGTGGTGAGTGCTGCGAGATCCGGTTTTGAGGAGGATCTGCGTGACGAGAGTCGGATGAAGCGAAGTACATAGGAGATGATTCGCTGCAACTTGCCGAAAGAACCCTTGTGATCGATGTTGTAAATGAATTCATAGTTACATGCATTTGTTAGTATCACAATGGAGTCCTTCTTGCGTTCAAGGTCGGTAGGAGCTTGGAACTGTGGCAGGACTGGTGTTGGCCAACATTCTTCGCTGCCGTGTAGAAATAATGGCCCCAGAAACCACATTTGGCTTTCTGCTAGGGCCCTTGCTGATAATCCCCTTGAGAGAATGTCTGCTGGGTTATCCTTGGAGCTCACGTGTTGCCACTGTTGCGGCGGAGTTAACGAGTGAATCTGAGAGATTCTGTTGCCCACAAATATTTGAAATGATGAAGATTGCAAATTTATCCAAGACAGCACGATCTCGGAATCACACAGATATATATATCCACAGATATACTGGTTGCTCGCTGAATTGCATATCCTTACGCAATCGGTATGCGAGTTTTGCAGCCAAGAGCGCTGCACACAATTCTAACCTCGGAAGAGTCTGTTTTTTGAGAGGTGCTACTCGAGATTTTGCACATAGTAAGTGTGTCATTATGGTGCCGTCTTGAAATATGGCTCGCACGTATGCTGCAGCTCCGAACGCCTTCGAAGGCATCCGCAAAAACGTGCAACTGAATTGTTGTTGGAAGCTTGATCTTGAAGATGTGTCGGGTGATTTGCAGAATGTTTAGCGTGACCAAACTCTCACGGAAGTTGGTCCATGTTGTGTTCAGTTCTTGTAGTAATTGTTCATCTCATGTCCGTTTTAGTTGCCATAGGTGTTGAATGAATATTTTTGCCTTTACCACAAGAGGAACTAAATGTCCAAGTGAATCAAACAATCTTGCCAAATCAGAGCTTACAGAGCGTTTGGTGGCGTAGTTCGTTGGTTCCACCCTTGCCTTCATGCAAACATGGTCAATCTTTGGTAGCCATATGAGCCCAAGAGTTTTAATTGATTGCTTATCATCACTGCTGAAATCAAGGTTGACTTCACGGTGATCTTGTGGGATGTTTTGCAATAGTTGGGAATGATTAGCGCTCCATTTGCGTTAATTGAATCCATGTTTTGTTAAGATGTGGATCAGCTGTTGTTGTGAATCTATTGCAATTGTTAGACTGTTTGATCCTGCAAGCCCGTCGTCTACATAAAAATTTCCCTTTAGTATCTGGGCGCCTAACGGGAAACTGATTTCATTTTCGTGGGCAATCTTCTGAAGGCATCTCGTGGCTAGATATGGGGCAGCTCGTGTGCCATACGTGACTGTATTTAATTGATAATGTTTGACGGGTAATGATGGATCCGTTCTCCACAGAATGATCTGATATCTTCTGTCATCTGGATGCACCATTATTTGTAGGTACATTTTTTCTATGTCTGTGGTGAAAATAAATCTTGGCAATAAAATATGGATATTTAACCTAAACAGAAATATTTCGTCGAAATGTGGGAAATGCTCAGTTTCATTCTCGCTGGCAATGAGTACGTCGTCTATGTACGCGAATATAAAATCTTGGAATGTTTGCGCCGAGTTCCTTAGCACGAACTCAAACATTCCAAAAGGAGTTGCGATTTCGGTTTTATAAATGTCTTCAGGGGCCATTGCAACTTGATGATAAATTAACTCTAATTTAGAAAAATTATTTCTACCTTTAAAATTGATGTTCATATCTTGCACGTGTGAAAAAGCGTAACGACAGGGCATTGTAACAATGCTTAAAGGCCTAACATCGCCGTAAGGATGTCCAACGTTTGCGTCGTTTTTCTGTACTAAATGTAAGACAGATGGGACCGACGGACTTGAAGATCTGTAAATTGTCCAAAAAAAATTGTCTGTAATAACCAAAAAGCCCAATTCCATTTTAGCGGGTCTATACTTGGTACGATCAAGTTGTCTGGGTTTACAAAACGGGGTTGTTAATTTGGCAGTTAATATGTGAATAGTTGACTTCTTAATTCGTTTTGAATAACTTGGCTCGGTTATTAAAGACGACTGTTTCTTTAGTAAGCTTATTTTCTAAGGAAAGTAATTTGGGTAGCGGAACATCGTAAATATGTGCTTTGCATCGACGGACAATCTACACGAAGGATCTACTTGGTTTTTGGTAGAAATGAAATGTGAAGTTTAGAAATTGAGAGTATCAAAATTAAAATTTAGATAATAAAAGTAAAATATTTATTACTATTTCGTTTTATCTGTTTGTTCTTTTATGTGCCATATACACGTCGGTGCATTTAAAATAAAACAAAGCAAAATATGAAAAATTGAAAGTTAAAAAAAAGAGAAATGAAAATCATCTATTCTGAATTTCAAAACACAAAAAAAAACTAAGCTACTTTGTTTCTCGGCCTCTAATACTTGCTGAGAAATGGCTGACTGGCTTATTTGTTAATACAAATTGGAATATTCTGATTAACGCTTGTAGCACATCTTTCTTTATTTTCCTCTTATTTTTAATTTTAATTACCATTCAACGCTTTTAATTCTTTTAATGTATTGTCAATTGCAAAAATTTAATAAAAGCAAGATTCATTAGATTATCAGTAATTTACAGGTGTCTTTCAGGATATTGTCTTTTTTTTTCTAGGTAGTTTCAAGCAAGTGAAATTTCGCTGCTCAATTTTTTGCTTTCGAAGATGCAAGTAAACGCAAACAGTAAGTCTCTAAATCTATTTCATTATTTTTCGTTTTCTTTATTGCGGATTTATTTTAAGTTTTGTTAATATACGGAAAAAATATTTTAATTTTTTTTTATTTTTATTTAGTACACTTATACAAGAAACTCAACTAATATAAATTGGCAGTCGAGTTCAATTGACTCTTCAAGTAAATCTTAAATTAATTAATATTAAAACTTAATATAAGTACAATAAAACAAATAAGAAGGAAAAAAAGCATGTACACAATTAGCATAGAGCCACACCCACAACCGGTACAGGACAAAATTTCAAATGAATCCCTAAGCCATCGCAAACATGCATAAGCTTGGCAACCGATAATAGTTAACAGCAATTAATTTTCGACTCATAATGACTTTTTAACGTTAAAAGTTAGTTCAAGTACGACATAGGTAAATCGCGCGTATTAAGGAGAGTTGTTTTAATGGACTTTAAAGAGTCCGTTAATGAGAATAAGTGATAGACGACATTTTGGTTCTTGCAAAAAACTCTGAGCGGGTTAAACAGTTCATAATTGTGCTTACATTGACTAAGCTTAATCAAGATAAAGTGCCTAGACAAGCGGTTAAGCACATTTAAGCTTAACACCAAGTAAAGCGGGCGAGTCTTAAGTACCGTATATAACTTTGATTAAGAAAGAAACCCCAAGAACAAATCCATGTTTCTCCACTGACTGTAAGGATAATAGAAGCAACCTATTTTTATAGGGGGAAGAGAGGCAATCGGATTCCAACCCAAATTCCTAAGGGTAAACAACAAGAATTGCTTTTGAACTGATTCAATTGAATCTACGTAGCACCTATATAAAGGAGACCACACAACAGAGGCATACTCAAGTATAGGTCTAATCAAACACATGCACAGCCTTTCAGTAATGTAAGGATAATCAAGGTCTTTGGACCACCTCTTTATAAAACCAAGCGCGGACCTAGCTTTGCTTAATGGGAGCTCAATATGCAAATTGAAACGTAACCTATAATTAAATAGAACGCCTAAATCTGTGAACGACGACGAATACTGAATATTGAACGACTTCCTTCTTGAGAAAGAGAGCTTCTTTTATTTAGATTTAGTTTCAGAAGATTCAAAGAGCTTCATGCAACCAAATTATTCAAATCACTTTGATGGTGATGTGATTGCGATTCTAGAGAGAAGGAAGAAAATAGTTTCACATCGTCAGCGTACATTAAGATCTGACTGGAATTAATATTCGATAGGAGATTATTAATGTATAAACTAAATAAAATGGGACCTAAGCGGCTACTTTGAGGTACGCAAGACGTGAAGGTGATGAAGCTAAACAAAACCATGAAGGATCTATTGTGCAGAAAAGAGCTTATCCATTTCACTAAATAGAAAGGGAAGCCAGAGGCTTGGAGTTTAAAGATAAATAAGTTAAGATTTACCCAATCAAACGCTATGCTTAAATCAGTGTACATCTATGCGAGACCAACTAGAAAAAGTCTTGAAAACATGACAAGTAAACTCTTGCAAATTGGTGACCGTAGATCGCCCTTTCCGAAAGCCGTGCTGGTGGCTCGAACAGCTTAGTCAAGACATTCAACTTGGCCATGCCCCCGTAGTTTTCAAAGAGTTGTCTACTTCCAATTTTTGAAAGTACTCTTCCAACACAAAGCGAAAGCACCTAAATTTGAGGATTGGTTAACAATTTTTGAGATAACGCCACATAATTCGACAGCGCAAGATTTAAGTACACATGATGGAATTCTGTCAGATTCAACTATATTTTAGAAAGACCAACCCTTTAAAAACGCCATTTTCAGAAATAACCAAATTGGGAATTGAAACCAAATTAGTTATAGGATATAGGTAGATTGCTAATAAATCGAAACTAGCAGTCGGAAAGTTTCTTAGTATTCAGCAAAGAGATTTGAGATTTCAACATCATCCAAGGAATCAAAGCCTTTAAAAGGAACATGCGAGGGATGTGTGAAAATTTTTCGTTTTGAGCAACAAACAAACAAATTTAAAAAAGTATTTAGGATTGGCAAACAGAGAGGATTTAACGAACTGCAGATATCTGCAATAATATTTGTGGTTGACGGAGTTAAATTTATGCCTTGCCGCCGAATAAGCAAAATAGTCGAAAGCAGAGCCAGTTTTCGAACATTTTTAAAAAGCGTGTTTTTTCAATTCTTGCAATATTTAATTGTCTTATTGAATCATCGGTTACACCTGTTTCGAGGTCGGGATTGGTTGACCGGTACATATGCAGAAATAGCTAGATTTAATATATTGTAGAACGACGACAGTAAGCTATCAATATTTCCAACTGAGGAATCAAGCATAACATGTGAAAGATATGATTTTAGCATTGAAATATTGATATTATGGAAATCATAAATTTTATTTAAAAAAGTTGAATTTGGAAAGTTATAGATGTTCATTGAACTAATTTATGATAAAATAATTCATTAAAGAACACAACAGCTCTATCAGATGTTCAGGTAGGAATCAAGCAGCCAGAAATATCACTTTAACACCAAGTGACTTGGGGCAAATTGAAGTCACCCAATGCAGTGACTAAATCGGTAGGTTTAGATTGCTTGGCCACTTCACAAATGAGGACGTTTTGTTTCTTATATACAGAGATATCCGAATTTGAAGGAATATAGGAGCAGGTCACATATAAGTGGTTATTAGGAAATTTCACTCGAATGGCGATAAATTCAACGTCGGGAGTAGTGGGAAATTGAGTTGAATAAGACGGGACAGCCGTAGATATGGCAATTAAAACACCACCACCATTGCGACACAATCGATCATTTCTGAAAACCTAAAACGAATTATGGAAAAGATCCGACGCATGGAGATCAGGCTTTAACCAAATTTCAGTAAAGGCCAAACAAGAAAACTTTTTGCTCACCGAATTTAGGAAAGTAGAACGAATTTAGGCCTCTAACATTTTGATAAATGAGAGATACTGAGCATGAAAAAATATTTAGTTTTTTGAAGGGGAAAGGGCTACTGCATTAGTATTAAGGGATCGATCACGAGGGATAAATTTCTTAATTAAGGATCGAACTGGCCACAATACTTTATTTAATAACGTATCAATGTTTTCAGTCGGAACTAGCATTTTGAAAGACGGGATTGCTCTAGGTTGAGAAGGAGCAAATTTGAAAATGCCAATAAACTTTAAATTATCAGCTGGCTATTAGGTGCCAGTCTTGACACAAATATTGTTTTTCGGCCGTCAAGCAAATGTCATTACAGCTAGGAGTAATAGGGTTCACGATGGGCAGTTTTGAGTTGAGAGAATATAGATGGGGTTACAAATGGAGCAGCTTGTGCGACATGCCCAATTTGGTGACTAGCGTTCACACTCGAACAGCCAGGAGGAGAGGACGGTTTACTATTCTCAGTATTAGTTTTAGGCGATGACACCTGAGATTGAGTGACGCCAATGGAAGGAGAGAACTTTGCCACTTTAGCATAGCTTAAGGCAGAGGGACTTCCCTGCGTATTTGTAACTTTTTTGTTACCGACCGACTCGACAGAAACGCTAACGTTCTTTGTAGACTTTGTGGAGCCACTAACCTGTATCAACGAATCAGGCTTAGGATAATTCAGAGGTGACGAACCACACGCTACGCAGTTGTAACTTTGCCTGCTGTGGAAGAAGATGAGTGCTCAATCACTCATCAAGCCGTGCCTTAATTATTTCAAACTTCTTCCAGAAGAAGCCGCGATTTTTGCTCAAATCTGAGAAACAATTTCTCGTCCCCGCGAAGAGTTTGTGGAAATCTATGTTCCGCTGCCTACAATTAGGACATGACCATTGTAAGCCTTTTGAGGGATTCAGGAATGCATCAGCAGTGCGCCCGATAATACCAGTACTCAAACAAACACTGTATGTCCAGTGAAACACGACAGTAGGAGTTTATGAAGAAAAAAAAACCAAAAGATTTTACGGCACAAAAATTGTCAGAAAATAAACCAAACTTCTCACTTTCGTTGACACTGTAAACATAGAGCGAAAGCAAAACAAATATTAATAGAAAAAGAGAGACTTTCACAAAGAGCTCTAATTGTTGATTGCACAAAACCAAATTGAATTTCACGTAAATGATTAACATATTTCATATAAGTTAAATTACACACTTCATTCTATTAAACATTTCTATAATTTAGAACTCAAATAAAGCGAAAAAGCTAAGAAATGAAAGCATTTCTTGCAATGAATTGAAACGCGACTACGCCTGCGACTAACGCGCCCAGACTTACCATAGCTGATTATGTTAGCCTTACCACCACTTAGAAACGTAGGCTATTCCTTGGGAGGCTGTGGGTATGTGGTTTTTTACCCTTCGCTCTTGTTTTCAATTTCTTTACATATTGTTTAATTTTCTTGAAATATTCTAAGGATAATATTCCTAACGGTCTTGCGGTTTAGACTTGTTGGTGCTTTACGCAAGAGATGGTATATGAAATGTTTTTCGGTTTAACTGACACACATTCAAATATATTTAACGTATAAACACATACTTAATGATCTTATATTCTCTACATTTATATTTGTTAGCATTCTCATACGTCCTGTATGCGACTTGTCTATTAGCAGTTACGTCAACGTGGAAAGGTTTGCACATAAAATTATTGGTATTTTTCGTTACACTCATAGGAAAATACCTAACTACCTTTTATGTTACACCTATCGTGCCAAACACTAGATCATGAACTGAGACATTCTAATATATTTCATTATATCATTCATAGGCATGTATATAACGAACTATGTGCTTTATATTTATATTCGCTCCTCGCAAGCAAGGCCATAGACTTAACACGCTCACTTCTTTCTTGATAAGTTGCAGCTAATCTATTGAACTGTTCTCACTAATTAAGGATTGACGGTTACACATCCTGATATTTATTTTGTTACAGACCCATAGTTTCAATATGTATGCACGTTGATATATCTCACTGTATGTGGTACATGTCATGCATAAGCATATTTTTAACCTTCTTATTGTTTAGACTTATTGCTGTAACACGTAGAAGCATATACGTAATGATCTATGTATTTTGGTGGCTACGCTTATTTCTGGAGTATTACTTGCCAAGGCTAACGCATTGAATTGTTCTTCCTATGTAGGGATTAACGGCATTACATTATCAAATAGTTTCCATACATGTATGTTTAGTTGTAACCGATAAACATACACTGACACATACATAAGATAGTATTAATATAAGAAATACATAAGAGCATTATTATAATATTTACAAAAGTAAATATTGATATTGTAGCAAATACATTGTATAATGCGTACCAGCCTGTAACAAGCCTAGGCAAAGCAACTGTGTAGCGGGACAACGATGATGATCGTGACTATAAAACAGCGTGTCACGAAACACCCAGTCGTTCATTTCTCTTGCAACAGCCAAAGAGATAAATAGATCTCGCACAAAATATCTCTTTGTGTTTGTTTTTAACGACAAGGAAATTTTTTCTTACTTATGGACAGGGAATGGCAAGCTCAGCTTAGTCGTCATCCCTGAATAACAGATAGGATTACTAGACTTTGCGGATAGCGGATGGCAGGCTCAGCATAGTCGTCATCCCCGAGCAACGTATGGAACCACTCTCTTCGATGGCGTTTCGAACGGTTAGGGACAATAAAAGCAAATATAATGCAGGTAGGAACGGACGTGTGGTCCTATTTGCCCAAGGTTGGTTGCTGTAACATACCTTGCACATTTTTTGAGGATTTTTCGCAGAAATGGGTACGGACGAAACGCAGAAAATAAGATCGAAGGAAAGAACAGTCAGGTCGCGAAACAGCACGCTGGTTTTCTTTCCTTTCTACGAAAATCGCTTATCGCATACAGGATATCCTAATCATAAATAAGATAAATATTCAAATTCCTCATAAACAATAAATGGATAAGTTCAACGAAAATACGAAGGTCCAAGAGTTTTTTTTTTTGGTAAATATTCTTGGAAAGGGACTTCCTGTGTAGCCCTGAGCGTACCCCGAATAAGAAGGCTCGTTACGCTTTTTATTTGCATTAAGAAATGAATGTTTAGATTATTTTCTTTTGTTTATTAGCTCAGTGCTAATAAACTTATTCGAAAAATTGTAAGAATGGACTTGGATCTTTAAATTACATTCCCTTTTATTTTGAGCGCACCATTTTCGTTTTTAGACGCTACAATTTTTAGATCATTTGATTGATATGATTTTTTAAACATAGCCACTAAATTTACTTCAGCTCATGGCAGTGTCGGCAATTTGTAATGGAAAAAGGTTTTTATTTTTGTTTTTTATAAAATTTTGATTTTATTTTGTCGGGTGTTCTTTCTGAACTGACAAAATATAATGTTTGCTTTAATACGAAAACTATCTAAGTTTGCTACAATTATAATTTAGAAAGTGTATTTTTTGCACAGTATAATAATAACATAATAATAATATTAATAATGATAATGATTATAATAACAACAATAATAATAAACTTACCCTACAATAATATATAATAATGAATATACCCTAAACCAATATATGTGAGAGTAACTGTGCTAGAACCCTCTCAGTGCTTGATGTGCCATTTTTGCTACGACATTTCAATTAATCAGGGGCAAAGAAGGAATTAATATGTATGAATACAGATTTATTCATAATAGCATCTGGTGGTAACTTATGTTGCTACTAAAAATAATGGTCACAATTTTGGCACATCAGATTACCTTCCCGGCAATATGTTCAATATCTTTCCTAATAACATCCAAGTTTTGAGAATGTTGCGAGAATTATGGCACAGTTTGTGAGTTTAAAAGCCAAAGCATAATAATGAAGTCAATAATAATTTAGTAAACGAAAAAATAATTAATTTAATTTCAGACATCACTCAAAAGCGTAGGCTTATTTATTTATTTATTTATTCTACTTATACTAGAAACTCAACTAAAAAAATAACAGTCGAGTTCAATTGGCTCTTAATGCAAAACTTATATTAATTAATAATAAAATTTAGTATAAGTACAATAAAACAAATAAGAAGAAAAAAAAAGAAAAAGAAAAAAAAGCATGTACACTATCAGCATAGGGACACACTTACAACCGGTACAGGACCAAATTGCAAATGAACCCCTAAACCATCGCAAACATGCATAAGCCTGGCAACCGATCATAAATTGTCAATAATTCATTTGCGAAACGTAACGATTTTTTAGGATAAAAGCTAATTTAAATACTACATGGGTAAATCGCGCGTATTAAGCAATTTTGCTTTAATGGACTTTAAAGAGTTCGATAACGACAATAAGTAGTAGACGTCATTTAGGTTCTTGCAAACGACTCTGAGCTGATTGAACAGCTAATAATTAAACTTACACTGATTAAGCTTAACCAAGATAAAGTGCCTGGAGAAGCGGTTAGGGACATTAAAGCTTATTTCACCAAGTAATGAAGGCGAGTCAATGGCACCATTTATTACTTTAATTAGAAAGGAAACACCAAGAACAAATCTACGTTTCTCAAAAGACGGTAGGGACAGCAGAAGCAACCTACTTCCATACGAAGGAAGAGAGGCAACCGGATCCCAACCCAAATTTCTAAGGGTAAACAACAAGAATTGCTTTTGAACAGATTCGATTGAATCTACGTGGCACCTATATGAAGGAGACCACACAACTGAGGCATACTCGAGTATGGGTCTAACCAAACACATTTACAGCCTTTTCGTAATGTAGGGATCATCAAGCTCTTTGGACCACCTTTTTATAAAAGCAAGCGCGGACCTAGCTTTGCTAATCGAGAGCTCAATATGCAAGTTAAAACGTAACCTATAATCAAATAGAATGCCTAACTCAGTGATCGAATCGACATCCTCTAACTTATGCGAATCTATGAAATACTGAGTAATGAATGACTTTCTTCTTGAGAATGAAAGCTTCTTACATTTACGCAGATTTAGTTTCAGCAGATTCAAAGAGCACCATGCAACAAAATTATCCAAATCACCTTAAAGCTGATGTGATTACGATTCAACAGAGAAGGAAGAAAACAGTTTCACATCATCAGCATACATTAAGATCTAGCTGGAATTAACCACCGATGGGAGATCGTTAATGTATAAACTAAATAAAATGGGATCTAAGTAACTTCCTTGAGGTACGCCAGACGTAACGGCGAATTCATCCGAGGTGATGAAGTTAAACAAAACCCTGAAGGATCTATTGTGCAGATAAAAGCTTATCCATTTCACTAAGTAGGGTGGGAAACTAGAGGCTTGAAGTTTAAAGATAAGTAGTCTATGGTTAACCATATCAAATGCTTTGCTTAAATCAGTGTAAATAACATCTGAGCGAGAGCCACTAGAAAAAGACTTGAAAACATGACAGGTAAACTCTAACAAGTTGGTGACTGTAGATCCCCCTTTACGAAAGCCGTGCTGGTGCGGAGAAATATTCGAATTAATGGCAAAGGCCAAATGCTGAGTCACAATACGCTCGAACAACTTGGGCAAGACAATCAACTTGGCTATGCCTCTGTAATTCTCAACAAATTGTCTACTTCCACTCTTGTGGATAGGAATAAGGAAACTACTCTTCCAACATGAAGGGAAAACACCTATATACAAGGACATGTTAAAAATCTTTGAGATCACACCACATAACTCGACAGCGCAAGATTTAAGTACACATGATGGAATTCCATCAGGTCCAGGCGAACAACTGTATTTTAGAGAACTCAACCCTTTAAAAACGTCATCTTCCGAAATAACCAAGTTAGGTATTGAAACCGAGTTAGTTATAGGATATGGGTAGTTCGCTGATAAATCGATATTAGCAATCGAAAAGCTACGTCGGAAATACTCAGCAAATAGATTTGAGATTTCAAAATCAAGAAAGAAAGATTTTTATCAGAGCTCAAAATTTTTGTTTGCAAAAATCAAATGAATCAAAGCGTAAAGGAAAATATTTCTTTTACTTTGAATTCACTCACTTTCTTCTCAAAGTATATTTTAAATTCACACACTATAAGGCAGAATAGCCACGAAATTCAACAAAGAATTAAAATATTAATTGCCAAAACAAAATATAGACGACTATACCGCGCGACAGAGTTGCCACACTCAATATGTTAGTTAAAAAACCCAAATTTACAGCGGGATCTATGGATAGGGACTACTTCTATATAAATAATGACTACCCAAATACTGAATACAACCGAAAACATAAATCAAAAGCAAATGTTGACAAGCAATTACATAAATAAAATTAAAAATTCTCTAGGAAACAAAAAATAGCAACGACCGAAGATGAAATTACGTCCAAGACTTCATAGATAACATCGGTTAAGTAATCTTTTCTAGCAGATTGAGAGACAAATGACTGCGAATTTTATTATATTTTCAAAAAGCATACCGTAAAGTACAACCTCTAAAAAAAACCCATCTAATAAAAATAATTCCAATTAATAATATTTTTTCTAATGTAAACATTAAACTTCGCTTCTACAAAATTTAGCCACCAAAATTAAGGAAAAGCTTAATACAACATCAGCACATTTCAAGTTTTAACCTTTGTATTAAAAACACGTCCAACATGAAAAAATCATAAACCAAACATTATATAGAAATAAAGTATCCTGGGGGTTAATCATGTAAGGATGCCAAAACTCATTAGGAAGAAAATCTAATGATGTAAGAAAGTTTGCTAGCAATTACGGGAAATGGTTTCATTCCGTCACGTCAAATCTGCCGGCAATAAAATTGCTGCTGAAAAGTAAGTACAATCAAATATCGAGTTGAATTTAGCAATGTTGACAAATGTGTGCATATGCAGCACAATCTATCGTAAGTCCTTTTCTTACTTTTACGCTGGGTTATATAGGAGAATAGTGACATGGGCGAAGCAGAAAAAAGGATCACCATAAGATAGGCGGGAAAACTTTGCGAGATTGTTCAGACCCCTAGCGCGAAGACAAATCCAATAGGTAAATTGTTTCTAATATTAGTTTGGGGAAAAAGAAATCCATTATTTTTTCGGTAGATGGCTGCACTGATAGATTTCTCGTAAAATATCGATCAAACAATTTCTGATACTGTACATTTACATACTGTACATTTCGCAGTAAAATAAATTCTTTTGCTGTTTTTGTTTGGTGCATTCAGTTGTGAGTTACAGCGTATTAAAAATGGAAGTGAACAAAGAGAAAATTCGGTACATTTTACAGTTTTTTTAAAATTGTGAATGGTGTTTATGGTTCCGATACTGTAACAGCCAATTATGTGCAATTTTGGTTTCGTAGATTCCGTTCAGGAACTTTTGATGTTAAAGATGCACCTCGCACAGGTTGGCCGGTCGTCGAAAATGTCGATAAAATCGGAGAAATGGTCGAAGTTGACCGGCATGTTAGCAGTCGTAACATCGCCCAGGAGCTAAAAATCGACCATAAAACAGTTTTAAACCATTTACACAAAGCTGGATTCAAAAAGAAGCTCGGTGTTTGGGTGCCACACCAATTAACAGAAAAAAACATGATGGATCGAATTTCCATTTGCGAAGCCTTGGCCAAACGGAATGAGATAGATCCATTTCTTAAACGGATGGTGACTGGAGATGAGAAATGGACCACATACGATAACCCTGTGCGAAAACGATCGTGGTCAAAGAGCGGTGAAGCACCTCAAACGGTGGCCAAACCAGGACTAACGGCCAGGAAGGTTTTGCTATGCATTTGGTAGGACTAAAAGTGGATTATTTATTATGAGTTGCTTCCATATGGCCAAACGCTAAATTCTGATCTCTACTGTCAACAACTGGACCGTTTGAAGATAGCGATTGACCAGAAACGGCCAGAATTGGCCAACAGGAGAGGTGTCGTGTTCCACGAGGACAACGTTAGGCCACACACATCTACAGTGACTCGCCAGAAACTTCGGGAGCTTGGTTGGGAAGTTTTAATGCATCCGCCATACAGTCCGGACTTGGCACCAAGCGATTATCATCTTTTTCTTGCATTGCAAAATTTCTTTAATGATAAAAAATTGGAATCTAGGGAGGATTGTGCAAATCGACTACTAGAGTTTTTTGCAAATAGAGATCAGGACTTCTATGAGAGACGCATTTTGAAGTTACCTTTAAAATGGCAACAAATCATACAACAAAACGGTGCATATTTGACCCAAATCGGACAATCCGAAGCATGTTAAATAAAGTCCTGAAGTTCATATAAAAATAATGTATTTCTTTTTCCCCAAACTAAGGACGTGAACCGCCGCGTATCCAAAGCAGCCTTTCATTACGTCCTGGGAAAAAATGGTATGAGTGTTGATAATGCGCCAGAACACATGAATTCTCATTAAAATAGCGTTGAAGGATGCACGTCGCGATTTTTCCCACAGACAATCGCTGACTTGGTAACTATAAGTGAATAATATCAGGGGGTAATCATGTAAGCAGGCGATTATCGACCTGATTATCACCCGACAAACATTGATCAACATTGCTAAATTTAGATCGACATTTTTTTGTACTTAGTTTCGCCAAATCTGTTTTTATTTTCCTTAATTTTTTAAATTTTTTAAAATTTTTGAATTAGTAATTCATTTTCTAATAGCTGTTTATATTTTTCTTTTGCCACTACTTTTCTACAAACGTAACTCCAAAAGAAAGATTTGTGATAACTTTTCTTGGGTTATATTCAATACAAATGGGAATTTGTTCTCAGTGAGAGCAATTTTATTGTCTCCAGACTTGCGTAGCTCGGCGAGCGCATATGGCAATGATTGCCAGCAATTTGTCTACTACACTAGATCGTGGATGTTCTTTCCAAGAGAAATACTCTTCAAAATCCTTTTATTTACTATTATATTCTTTAACAGTAGAATTATACACAATTTATTTTGGCATTACTCTCTCGTCCGATTTATTCTACCTTTCGTAAATATCCTATTTGTATACAGTGCTACGAGCATATTACTATTACCTATATTTATGGCTACATTTTTTATCCGTTAACCTGCTTTTGCAGTACTAATTTTACTCGGCCGGCACATGCATGACGCGTCTGCGAATGTGCATTTCGTTTTTAATTCTCTAGGGAATTTATTATAGAGGAAAATTAATTATCCGGAATTAAGTGGTTTTGGGCTCTCTATAACAATATCATATGTTGATATGTTGATGGATCGTAACGCAATTTAGTTTATGGAAATCTTAGTTACAACAACGCCGAGGGTCGAGAATTAAAAAGAAAGATATTACGGTGAGTCCAGAATCCGGCAAAGAGATTGAGTTACAAATTAGTTGAATTTTTACAAAGCGCGCTAAATGGGCTATGTAATTCATAAGTGGACATCTATTGTGAAAATTAAATATGAAAGATTCTTAATAATAGATTCATCTTGCAGAAATGCACGTTGATATGGACAGTTAGAATAATAAATTTTAATAAAGGCTTTATACACCCAAATTATTTCACTAGAATGCACAATTTAGCAATACATCTTTATTTCTTTACGGAATGTCTTTTACCATCTTTATGAAGTGAGCTAAAATCCTCTCCTCTCCGCTCCTCTTTCAACACACTTGAGAATTATCAACTTGCTTCTGTCGAGAGATTGGTATAAATACTGCACCAATGTAGCGTGGTTGCTGTGCTTCTGAAATAATTCATGATGATTAGCGTGGAGTAGCCAACAGCAGCTTAACGTCTTGAGTTCAAATGATCTTGAATTTCTACAGCAGTTGTATTATTTCTTTGAATGTCCCCAAAAAACAGAAATATTCTTCTAGTGTCTTACATTAATAAGCTAGATTTGCGAATTGATTAAATGAAACGGTTTCTTTGTGTTTGGACGACATTTAGCAACTCTGTGGTTTCTTATGACCTACTTTACAGCCTTAGGGGTAATGATCTAAGTAGGCGACAGTGAATTAGACGATCATCGTTGAGAGAATCGAATCATGTCGACGATCTAGTGGTACTAGTCCTATCTTAGAAAAACGAATTTCGTAACAATATTGTTGTAATTTGGTCAACGTTTCGCATATTGGCGTCGCTTTTGCCGTATTTTCAGTTTCATTTATAGATTGTGAAGTGCTGCTGGGCTGGTCACACACCTGTTTATTTTCTTCATTTACTTTATATACGCAGATATTGTTATTTAGGTCTCATATTTTATTTAATCTTAAGTGGTAATTAAGTTGTTAGAGTTGAACGGCATTGTATATGTATACAAACGTTTTAATAAATAAACCAACAGACTTGAAAAATACATAGTTGTTAAGGAGAAACCTGTTTTGCACACGCTTGAAAAAAACAATTAAAAATATTTTGCGTTTGGGCACCATTGACGGGCTTTAAATTATATTAATGTCCCACTAAAGTAGTCGACTTAACAGCGCTCGTCTTCTTTGTCAAAATGGAACCATTCTGTGCATTCATATTAGATGCATTAGTTTTAAATATTGAAGATAGATATCAATAGCTTCTTTTAAAGGGGTCGGAAATATCGAAATACTGCTCGCACTCTTTTTGCAATCACTGCGTGCTCCGTAGTAGGGAATGTGTAAGTGGGTTTATTGGACAAAAAAAAAAGGTAAATAAACGGAATCAAGCTATACCTACAACATGCTTGGGTCTCATATATACTAAAAAAAATTATATAGTGTTATATATGATTTTGCAAATAGTGTAAAAGTATAAAAGTTTTGGAGTTTCCAAAATTATTTAAAATGGTTTAAAATCACATTGTTTTAGAAAGCTTGAAACGGAAAGTAACAGCTCAAGGTTGATCAGTCAGTCCATCCCAAGGAAATTAAGCTACGAGGCTTTCAATATAATTCTACTCTAAGGGAAACCTAGAGTGGTGAGCTGGTAATCTCTGCTACTCTTCCTTGTCTCTTGGGAATAGCCTAGGTATCTCGAATCTATTTAAGAGAATGCAAAGACTATGGGTGATGAGCTAGTAGTCCCTGTCATCCACAATTTCCTTTGAGACAGGACAGCTTGTCCGCTTGTCCTAATGTGGCAGATAAACTAAATCATAACTTATACGTTCAGTTAACATGCCGGTCCCATTGAAAGGCGTTTTCAATTTAAGAATAGAGCTGGCTTGTGTATAGGTCAATGTATAATTGGGGCAAATTTTTAATAGGTAATGTGAAAATGAGCGGAGGTCCGATTTTCATGCAAATTTTACACTATTTGTTGAAATAGTTATGCTCAATAACATATGAATTGTGGCCAAGTGCTTACAATGTTTGCGGATTTCCAAAGAAAACATGCGTGTAAATATTGCTTGTCTCTGACAATCAGGTAATCGGGTAGTTCTAAAAGGTCTCCATCGTTTAAAATTTCAAGCCCCTTTGAAGCGTCAAGGGACGGATCAAGGCAATTTAATGAAGCTTGCAAACCTCTATTTTGGCGGCATGTAAGATATCCCTGAAATATTGTTCTTACGTGTGCCACATTATCGCCAGCAGTTTGAGAATCTAAATACGACACTGATTTTTTTCTCTGTCGGAATCACTCCCGATTTAGCAGTGTATAACTTCGAATGTGTTTTACCACAAGTGGTTTTTAGTCTAGACATAGAAGTCATATTCATCAATTGAGAAGTCGTAATCCCCTTCGACTGAACCGAATTCAAACCACGGTACAAATAATAGCGATGAATATGTGCAGATTATAAAGCTGGCAGATCACCAAAATCGGCGGCCAAGTTGTACGTAACTCTTGCGAAAAAATACGTTCCAGCCAACTTTGACTATCCATAATTATTGAAATAGCATACTTACCTTTATAATGAGAGCTGGCAAAAGTTCTAGAGGATCGAACAGCAAGTTTGACCGTAAGCATTTGGAACTATGTACTATGTTTCTTGCCAATCCAACAACAGTGTTGACTTTTCTCCGTAACGCCGCAAGTGGTTTGAAAATGCGACTAACTCGAGTACGAATCGCCGCTACCACGAAACCATTCCACCATATATGTGTTTTTTTTATTCTTTGGTCTTAACTGTATGGCCTAGGTGTTTTAATTTAAATATAAAAAATCAACAATATAAATTCGAATTTATTTTTAAATTGGCATCAAAGAACTTCTCAGAGGTTAGCCAGATAATCTCCTAGAGTACTCCGAATGACAATGACGTCGTGCAGATGTACGGGTTCCATATCGGTGCCAATGACACTATTCAAGGCGCTTTGAAACATTTCAGGTGCTGTGTGTTATCTAAATGCAACTGGTTTCCATTGAAAAAGTCTCGTGTTGTGTATCGGTCAAGATATAACTGGCTCAAGTTTCTAATAGGTAAAGCGAAAACGAGCGGAGGTCCGATTTCCATGCAAATTTGACACCATTTGTTGAAGTAGTTATGCTCAATAACATATGAATTGTGGCCAAGTGCTTACAATGTTTGCGGATTTCCAAAGAAACCATGCGTGTAAATGAAATCAAATCTTTTGGATCAACAAGTTAATGTTCGGTCTGAAGATTTCCAACAAAACATTTGCCAAAGTATTATTGCTTGGTAAGAATATTGCTTGTCTCTGACAATCAGGTATATCGGGTAGTTCTAAAAGGCCTCCATCGTTTAAAATTTCAAGCCCCTTTGAAGCGTCAAGCGACGGATCAAGGCAATTTAATGAAGCTTGCAAACCTCTATTTTGGCGGCATGTAAGATATCCCTGAAGTATTGTTCTTACATGTGCCACATTATCGCCAGCAGTTTGAAAATCTAAATACGACACTGATTTTTTTCTCTGTCGGAATCACTCCCGATTTAGCAGTGTATAACTTCGAATGTGTTTTACCACAAGTGGTTTTTAGTCTAGTGTAGACATAGAAGTCATATTCATCAATTGAGAAGTCGGAAACCCCTTCGACTGAACCGAATTCAAACCACGGTACAAATAATAGCGATGAATATGTGCAGATTAAAAAGCTGGCAGATCACCAAAACCGGCGGCCAAGGTGTACGTAACTCTTGTGAAAAAATGCGTTCCAGCCAACTTTGACTATCCATAATTCTTGAAATAACATACTTACCTTTATAATGAGAGCTGGTAAAAGTTCTAGAGGATCAAATAGAAATTTTGACCTTAAGCATTTGGAGCGTACTATGTTTTTCTTCGATCCAGTACCAGTGTTGACTTTTCTTCCGTAACTCCGCAAGCCGTTTGAACATTGTGACTAACTCGAGTACGAATCGCCGCTACCACGAAACCATTCCACGATATATGTGTTTTTTTTATTCTTTGGTCTTAACTGTATGGCCTAGGTGTTTTAATTTAAATATAAAACATCAACAATATAAATTCGAATTTATTTTTAAATTGGCATCAAAGAACTTCTCAAAGGTTAGCCAGATAATCTCCTAGAATACTCCGAATGACAATGACGTCATGCAGATATGCGGTTTCCATATCGGTGCCAATGACACTATTCACGGCGCTTTGAAACATTTCAGGTGCTGTGTGTAATCTAAATGCAACTACTTTCCATTGAAAAAGTATCCGTTTGGATTTTGTAAAAATAGTGTCAAGCTTTCTACGTTTTTGCAATGGTTGTAACGTCTGGCTATGCCAATGTAGGGTGTTATTATATTTAGTTTTTCTCTCAGTTAACAATATGATTTGATTACCCATTATAATAATGATATTCTTTTTTTTTTTTTTTTTTTTGTTTGTTTAGAGACGGATTGGACCAGTTAAGTTAATGTTAGATCCATAATCCAGAAACGAAGTTGAGAGCGATTGGTGAAAAAATTTAAGCACAGGTAGACTGATGTGGCAGAGTGTTCGCAATGAGAGGCTCTGTTCCGCTGTCAATCCATAAATCACCGTACTTGGTACTGTACTGTCAAGATCCGGCTAATAATGCCGATAAAAGAAAAAGTGTAGGCGATTCGTGATTGTAATAGAAATACTAAATGTAAAATTAGAATGAAAACTCAGCTGATTTGATAAAGGCAGTCAGTTGCTTCAAATGCCTAAAGTTAACAGCACGAAAAATTTCATATAGATTGTTATACAGGTTAAATATACTGAAAGATTGTCTAAGGATGTCAAACCTCCTGCACTCAAAAATAAGGTGCTCGGCAGACTCACTGATATTGCAATCCTCACAGATGTCAGAGGAGGAGACTTTGTCCATTTTAAAATAGACCTTGTCGTAGGTGTGATTACTCATAAGACGGTGAAGAACTTTAAATTCCCATGTTGTGAATTTTCCTTTAGGTAGAAGCGTGGGTGTCAAAAAAGGGTAAATTTTGTAGAACAGCCGGTCACTTTTTTCTCTAGCTAAAACATGATACTCATCTTTCCATTCTTTTATGATGAGTTTTTCGACTAGCAGAAGAGCTTCGCTGGGGGGTAGTTTATGGACAAAACTGTACCATCGAACCTAGCTTGACGAGCATGGAAGTCAGCTTTTTCATTGATACTAAAACCGCAGTGACCTGGGATCCAGATGATGCGGCAGTTTTCAATACTTGGGTCTTTTAAAAGGTTGTAGATATCGAAGACATACTTAATGAATGGGTCTTTGTTCTTGATTAAAATTAGAGCAGATTTGCTGTCAGAGAAAACTACAAATTTTTTCAGCTTAATTTCAGATGCGTGGATGATTGCTTGTCTGATGGCCAGAAGTTCAATGAAAGTGGATGATAGTTCTTGTAGAACTTTGAATTTTCCTATAAGTAAGTTTGGGTATTCAATAATTGAAAAACTAGAGATGTCCGAATTGATAGATCCATCCGTTGCGTGTATTTTGAAGTTATTTTCGACGAAGTGGTTAAGTTTTTGCAGACAAGCGATTCGAAGACAAGACCCTGATCGATTTTTTTTTGAGTTGGTGATTGAATTAAGTAAGTTTAATTCAACTACGCATTTATCATGAATAATATTATTCCAGGAGGGTATTGAGTTAACTTTATTGAAGATGTTACGGAATTTTTTGAAGCAGTTAGAGTAACTACTGATAACATGATTGTGTCTGGAAGCGACCTCGTCAAAGAAGACAGGTTTGAAGATTTTTACCTTGAGAAGTTCTTTTGCTGTTACAAGATAAATTCTCTTAGCAACAGGGAGTTCATAAGAGATGGAACGTAAAATTGATGTTGGTGTTGAGGGGGACAAACCGGTACAACGTCTTAGGATTGAGTGTTGAAAGGTTTGTATTTTTTTTAATGTATACGCAGGAGCGTTATACGATATAGAGTAGGGATATTCAATTTTGGATCTAACAATAGATTTGTAAACGTTTAATGCTTTCCTAGGTGGGAGTCCGGTGTGAATGTTGGTCAGAAATTTGATGACATTTGAGCCTGTGTTGCAATTTTCGAGGCTATCCTTGTTATGCTCACGCGTGGTTAAACTTGAGTTGATTATTCTGCCCAAAAATTTAAAAGAGGAAGACGGACTGATTTTTATACCATTGATTGTAATGTAAAAAAATTTTTTGGGACCCTTAGCAAAGCGAATGACTTTTGATTTTTCCGGGTTGAAAGTTAGATTTAAGTCTGCACAAAGTTTGTGAAAAAGATTGGCTTTAGTGTCGAGGTTACGGACTGCTTCCATTAATGATTTTCCAGCAGAGATGATGAGGAAATCGTCAGCATATTGAAATAAATGGGTAGAATTGTCCTGTAATTGATGTAAACCGGCTGTGTATAAATTGAAAAGAACTGGGCTGAGACAGCTACCTTGAGGCAATCCTCCACAAACTTCGACTGTATGTGAATCTAATACGAGAGTTCTCGAGGAAAGAAAGTTGAGAACCCAATGCCTATTTTGTGTCGGGATTTTAAAATCAGATAGAATTTGGTCCATTTTCGCTAAGTTTACACAGTCGTAAGCTTTATTAATGTCTAAGCAAAGCATGACTACCTGGTTTCCATTTGATTTTTCATTTGCAATTGTGAAAAGGACTTCATTAAGGCACATACCGGTGGAGATATTTTTTTGGTAAGCAAACGACCTTGACGGGAGAAGGTGTGAGTGATTCAGGAATTTTGTTAGTCTTTCTTTAATCATTTGGTTGGTAATTTTTAGAAGAACAGGCAAGAGAGATATGGGTCTGAAGTTAGTGAATATTTCAAGATCTTTTCCGGGTTTAGGAATGGGCACTATTTTAATTGTACGCCAAACGGTGGGAAACGAGTTGGTCATCCAGCGCTCATTTATAGCAGATAGCAGGGTTAGAAGGCTTGGCATGGGAAGGACCTTTATCATTTCATATTTGATTCCGTCATGGCCTGCTGCTGTGGACTTCTTTTTCGACTTAAGGACGTGCATGAGTTCATCAAGGGAGAATGGAGAGATGTTTTCCATCCGAGAGTTAAGTAAGGAGGTTTAGAGACCACATGTCGAGGGAACTTGAGCTTTCAGCCATTCAAGGTAGGATTTGTTGTTGAGATCATCCCAAATTCTTTTCTTCTTTTTTTCCAATTTCTTTTTTGTGGTGCGATGACCATTTAAAAATTTCCAGAATGGCTTTGTATTGCTATTTGAGCATAGCTCTTCGATAACGAGGGCTCGGTGGCATCTTTTGGCTTTTCTAATCGATTTCTTCCATTCTTTTTGTGATAACTTGAAATCTTCAAAATTAGAAATATTGGGGTATTTGGAAAATTTTTGTTTAGCAGCCTGTAATCTTCGGAATTGTGAAGTGAGCAGCTCGTTCCACCAAGGTTTTGGTGAGTAGGAATTCGAGATTTGGATGTCGGATTTGGCGTTAATTATTTCTTGTTGAAATGAGCACTGGATAGATTCGACCTGTGGCTCAAGACATACGTGAATAAGATTATTTAGGAGTTTTTTCCTCGAGATAAAGTCATTTATCTTGTACGAGGTAATAGAGGTGGCATTAAACAGAATAGGATGGTGGTGGCTGTTTCCCAGGAAAATTTCTTTTTTAACCTCCCGTTTGAATGTGAGATGGGTTGCGTTAGTGAAAGTAAGATCCAACACGCTACCACAATTGTTGGCCGTAGAGTGAAAATAGATTGGTGAATTATCATTCAGACAATAGAAGTTACTAGCTTTAATGATTTCTTGCAAGGCTTTGCCTTTATTGTTTGACACGGAGTCACCAAAGCAAGGGTGTCTTGCATTGAAATCTCCTGCAATTATGACATTGTGGAACCTATTGAGCATATCACAGAGACGATTAAAGACATCCCGGAAAGATTGAATGGGGATGTTGGGCTTGAAATAGCAAGCAGCAATGACGATATTAGGTTTTGGACAAGACGTTTTGATAATGACAATGTCAGCAGTCGATTTAAATGGGATTTGTTTGAAGGATATGCCTTTTCTGGCAAGGATGGCAACACCTCCATAGCCGTCATTTCTACATTTATAAGCGGAGTTGTAATTTGAGATTTTGAGATCGGGAATTTTTTCATCGGACCGAAAGATTTCACTCAAGATGGCGAAATCAGTTCGGTTGGAATTTATGAAAAAATCAAGAGAATGGGCATTACGCCTGAAGCTTTGTACGTTATACTGTAGGAAGGACGTCATGAGAAATGTTAGAACATGATAAGGCCGACCCAGATGTACCTTGTTTTAAAAGATCAAATTTTGATTTAAGGGAACTTATTTGGATGGTTTTAAGCATGTCTTCTTGAGAAGAGATGGAGAAAATCCTGAAAATCTTTTCCAGAATTATCTCCATTTCAGTGGATTTATGGTAATTGATGATGCTTTTCAGGGGTTGGGGTAGGTTTTTTTGACTCCTGCGACTTATTACTGTAAGCCGAGGGCGTCTTGAGAGACATTCTATGCAAGGACTTGGGAATACTTGTTTTATTTTTTAAAACTGCATTGAACTTTTGTTAATTAAAATATTATTTGCATCAATAGTAGGGTCTCTGATATTGTTAGGAGCATTGCTGTCCTTCATTGCTGGGAAGTTTACGTCATAGTTTTCAAGTAAATTGTATGGGTTGTTAGAGAATTTCTCTTTGTATTCTCTAAAAGATAAGTTCTGGATGGTTAAAATTTTTTTTAAATTTTCCTCTTTCTTTCTTTTTGGACACTCTCAAAATGTTACGTTGTGGTCCAGCGACCCGCAACCTAGACATTTGATTGAGAGGCATGAGTCCGTAGGGCAGGCCGGTGACTTGCCACAGTTCAGGCATCTGCTTTCCTTACTTTTGCAGAATTTGGCGATGTGACCAAATCGGCCGCAATTATAGCAGAGCCTGACGGAAGGAATGAAGTAGTCAACTGGAATATAGCAATAGTTGAATTTTATACTCTTGGGAATTAGTTTACCCTTGAAACCAATTTTTAGGCTGTTTGTTGGGATGAACATTTCTCTGTCTGCAGGGTCTCTTCTGAGGATTCTTGTAACAGAAATGATTTCAATATCAGAGGTAGCTGAGTTGAGAAAGTCCTCTTCCTTAATTGAAGGTGGAATGTTTTTTACGATCCCAAATTTTTCTGTGAAAATTCTAGGGATGTAGGCCTTGCAAGACTTTGGACCAAAATCATTGTTTATTATAAAGTTGTTGGCATCAACCGCAGTGGCAAAACCAAGTTTGGCTTTGCCATTGGTGATGGTTTTGATATTAATCAAACCATCCAATTTGAGATCTTTGATGTGTTCGTAAAAAAATAAATCTGAGTTAAGGCGAAAAGGTTTCTCTAGGTTATTGTTACATACTTCAATGAATACGTAGCACTCACCGGTCGTGTCGTCACTATAACGATTTGGACTAGTTGGGTCAGAGCTCTTTCCTTTTATGGGACTACGATTATTGTTACTGTTCACAGAGCTGTCTTTATTGGGAGGCTTATTCCTAGAGGGAGCGATCGGGGACTTTAAGGAGGTGATATTGACATCCTCAGTCAAGTCTTTTACAGATGAATTGTTCTTATCAGAGATGATCTTTTTGAGACCTTCGTTCTGGGCTGTGATTTTTCTTTTAAATGAACCCTTGCTATGCGTGATTCGAACAAAATTTTCGAAATCATCATCGTTTGATAACATGTTTGAGAGCCTCACCCCCTTGAGGGGCGGGCGACTTTTAGGTCTCGTACTAGATTAAAGGCAAGAGAAAAGGATCAACTGACTTACCGAGAAAAGAAGGGATATGGAAATCAGCCGTTTTTGGTGGAACCGACAGAGACAGAGAACAACAAAGCCTTGTAAGTTAAAGCAGTTTTAACAATTTGACAGGAATCGCCGCTACTTGATGTCCAATGTACAGGTGAGTTGACGAAGTGAGTCTTGTCAGGATGAGGTTGAAGACAGCAGGTGCTGCTGCGCAATTTGCGGAGAAACACAAGGACGTCGAAGCCTTTTTAATTTTGTTTAAATGCCGCAACTTCACTATATATATTTTCACTACTTCAAGAGTTTTCAGAAACGAAAAAAAAAGGAGAATTTTTTCTTTTTTTGTTGAAAAAAAAATTTATTTTTCAAGAATTTTCTGCAAGAAAGCGTCTTATTTCATGCAGAGTTGCCGATGATATTCAATGAAACGGAAAACTAAGAGCGAAGAGCTTTCTTTTGACTTTTCCGAATTTTTGTTGTCAATATCAAAAGTACAACCCCCGCGATGTTAAACATGAAATTAAAATTCTTGAAAATACCGAAGTTTTTTTTGCACGTATTTTGTGGCGTTATACGCTGACCGCAAGCTGAAATAGTGTTAATGAATGGAGCAAAAGAAGATAAAGCAAACCTAATATTCCACTTCTTTTTCTTTTCCACAATTAGGATTGGTGCCGTAAAAATTTATATGCAAAGAAATGAAAGCTTTATTATGGGAAATTCTAAATTCTAGCATATCTGATTTTCGATTTAAGACCATCTCTTTCCGAAAGCATCGAAGGCTGAAAAGAAATCAAAGAGTTATAATTATTTTAATCTCTCCCACATGCAAATGCGTGTATATATCTGATCTAATACCTTTCTCCGTTTGTTAATATAGTACCTAACATTTGAACTGAAGTATAATAGCAAAAAGAGTGAAACATGGTGCTGCAGTTTTCTTTGTGTCAGTGTTTCACTTTGATGAAGCGAATAAGGGAATAAGGTATAATTCTTTTTAAATATCTTTTATAATAATAGAAAATTTCTCTTCATGGCCATTCTTCATGTTTATGGTTGCTCTTTGATTCTTTATATATCTTAGGTACATCATCTTTCAATCTATTTTGGTCATCTATTTTGATCATCTATTTTCGTCAATTTCGCGTTAGTAAGCAGATGATAATTCCCATGATATGGAGTGAGTAACATGTTGTCGCGGAAATCAGACCAATGTATTGGCTCTGTTAATTGTGCCGCGTTGCTTTCATCTTTAGTTAATTGGATTTTCTTCTGTCGATAACCTCTTTGGCCCTTCCACAGATGGATTTTTGTTTGACGAATAATAGAACTAAAAAATGGTGTCCACAATGGTTGAACATCTGTAATGTGAGTTTTCCCACAATCTTTTTTTAAATATTGTGGTTGTGAAGCTTACGCGCGCGAATGTCAAAATTTTGCGACAGGAGATGGTGGGCTGGAATGACAGAAAAGAAAAAAGAGAAATTGGTAAAAAGTTAAAAAGCACATATCAAAAGCAATATCATATGGATTTATTGTGAACGAATTGGAACAAGTATGGAACAAAATCAGAAAACGTCTATATATTAAACAAAATTGTTCTTAAATTTTCCATATTACAAACAAAACAGTTGGGTGATGACGTATGAAAAATTTAACTGTGACTCTGGTTTTCATTCGAATTTGTTCAACAACTAGATACGCTTAGTTGCTTCGTTATCCCAAAGACTCCTGGCTTTTCATAAGAAGAGCATGTAAATTAGAATACAGATAATTACCCTATAAATTGTTTGTTTTTTCTACGCATTTTTTAAGTGTTTCTACGGGTGAATCATCGATTTGTTGAGAAATTTTCGCTAGCTTCAATTTATTAGCTAATACGGTTTCCTCTCCACTGTTAACTTTAATTACAAGCGTTTTAATAACTTTGTAAGGTCCAGTATAAGGCGGCTGTAAATATGGAATCGTTTTTGAAAACACTTAGGAACATGGTGTCATATCAGGTCAGGGGTGTTTCAGTGTCGACTTCTTTTGCAAGCTTGAAAATTTTTGTATTCTCGCAAAATCTCCCTCGTTGCCGATCTGGTATGTTTCAATTTTTTGATTTCTGACAGAATATGCAAAGTTTTAATAATCCAACGGTTCCCGTGGACATCAATGAAGGCAGCTTGTAGATTTTAAATTAGGATGTGACAAGTTATACATAATATCAAATCTTTCTTTCCGAAATTTTTGCGTTGCGTGTGAACGTATAACGGTTGTAGAACAATCACAAAGAATTTCAAAATTTTTATTTGGTAATTCAATTTTCTTCAAAACTGTACACTCTTCGCTTGATGACGATTGAACTAAATTTTCTAATCCTTCATCAGATTCTTGAAGTCTTGCCAACAAATCGTAATCAGTACTACTTGGCTTAGAAATAGTTTCAATTCGTAATAGAAAATCAACTGTTACATTATTTTTTCCTTTGGCGCATCTTATGTCGGTATTGTGTAGTCCCATATAGTCCAACTGGCGTAGTTGCCTTGGCGAAGCTTTATCCAATTTTTTACATATAGCTATCGTAAGAGACTTGTACTCTACATAGATTGTGAATGCCCATCCAAGAAGTATATAAAACGCCGTCCTAACGTGCTACGCTAAGATAGCTCGCTTGTAGTCGATCGTTAGACTATAATGGCGTTGTGTTTCCGTAAATTTTTTTCAGAAATATCTAAGCGGTACCCAACAATCATTAACGTATTGTTGCAAAACGGGTTGCATACCAACATTTGAAGAGACGATCCACAGTGGTAGAGAAGATTATTCAATCGGATAGGTACGAAGGGAGGCGTCGGTAAGTTGTTTTTGTTACAATGGAATGTGTTTCTTAGTTCATCTTTTTAAACAACTACTCTTTTTTCTTTTAACACCTTTTTAAAGCCTTGAGAAAGGAATTTCCCGCCTAATTCGGAAATGAACTTTGAATAGACAGTAAGAAGACGAAGGGGTTGCCTGAGACTATGTACGTTTTCCGGCACTTCGTTTTTTTGCATTGCTTTTACATAATCTGGATTTGGCAATAGTAGTATATACAGGGGGGAACGTCGACGCGAATTTTAGCGCGCAACAAAAAGGACATTTTTTTTTTTTTTTTTTTTTTGGTCATCAAAATTTTTCGACCTTTCCGTATATGAGTATATACATGAGGGGAACGACGTCCGCGCACTTTCCCGCTCCCGCCACATGACCGCACATCCAAAACCACACATGACCACATACATGCACACACCACCGAGTACGCATGCCCGCCGACCTACAATAACCACTCGCCGCCCACACACAATCACCCACATACAATACCATCTCTCACATCTACTAACAATTCCACATGTAACTCTCCTTCCCCTCACAACGCTGATTCTTCCTTCCTACGCGGACGAACACATTTCATCACATGCCTTCCTTCGCAATTACACACCCTCATATAACGCTACCAAACAATTACCTCCCATTCATCTTACCTCCATTACACACCTCCCCCTCAACAAACGAAAAACCAAGGACATGACTTATTTATGATTCCCATTACAACAAAGAAACACGATCGTGCATGCACACGTCTACACTAATTCACACGAACACTTGTCTTCATTACACGCATCTTAACGACCACACAAAAAGGATTCCTTCACTATTTACGATTGCGATAAAAAAAACATATAAGGAAGGAAACACGATCGTCCATACACATGTCTACACAAATTTCCACGAAGAAAAAAAAAAAGTGCACTCTGGGTGATACGCATATCGCAATTCAGAACACTTACCGGTGTCATGATCCTTCCTCATTTCTATTTTTTATTATCACTATTTCCATTCGTATAAATACTCCGCTGAGAATGGAAAAAGAACTAGTATTATGGTGCGTTATAAATGAAAAAAAGAAAAGGTCAAACGGTATTTATGACCACACTTAAAAGTATTTATACAGAAAAATAAAAGAAAGATGGAATTTTACAGATAACGCTTGAAGGTAAGTTTACCGACATTTCTATCATATATAAGCAGAGTTTTCTCTTTAGTTATTTTCAAAAATACTACAACCGCCAAATCGGTTAGTGAATTAATTACTTTAAATAAAAAATAGAAAAAATTGAAATGGAACGTAACACACCTAAGTGCACTTTTTGCCATGAGACAGTTGAGAATTTACTGGAGCATTTGCAAGAGCTTGTCAGCTAGGTTTGCAGCAAGCTGATTCCTTGAACGAAGGAAAAATTGGCGACCGACAAACAAGGTGTAATTTCTGTGGTGTGATTGTAACCGAACACGAGTTGTTGCATACCCATTTATACAAAGAGTTCGTGGTAAGCTGTGAAACAGCATTTAAAGAAAACCAGCCTCCTACTTCCAGAATGAATGACGGACCGTCCACAAGAAACGGCGGTAAGCGTAAAGCAGTGTTTGAAGCTAGCACCAAGAAGAAAGTTCCTGCCAGTGGAGTGTATTGCGAGCCCTGCCAAGTTTTTGTGATGCAGACAAAGTACAAAAACCATTTGAGGACCAACAAGTACAAAGAGAAGGCAGCTGTGCTCTTAAAAGAAAATGTGTTCATCACATCTCATGTTTTTAATAGACCTTTCTTCTGATTCTGAATGACGCCTGGAAAACATCAGGACAAAGATTTACAAAGATAGATAAGTTATCAATTGACACAGCCTCTAAAATAGTCGGATGTCAGGCAAAAGCAACACAATATTGAGAAAAGATTGCCCTTTATTTGGAATCACCGGAGGGGGAGTTACTCTGGATATTTCTTTCGAAGCGCCTTAGTCAAGTATTCCCATCCAAGAATCCGTATAAAATGTTAGAGGAAAATATTATCCAACATATTATCTTCCGGGGAAGAGACAAATCTATAGGTAATGCACCTATTTTTGAGTTTATTCCAAATGAAAATAAAGAATTTAATATCTAAAATGAAATTTTAATTTATTTTATTAAAACTTCTTTTTTACAAAGTTTGAGTATTTTCTTATCATTAAAGTTGTAGTCAGTTTTACTAAATTGTTTGAGATATGCATTTAAACTTTTTCGTTGACTCTTATATAAGCTATAAAGCAAGGCATAATGTCCGCAAGGCTTGAAAAGTACCCTTGAATTTGCTGTTTGTTGCATACATACGTGTCGCAGTTTCTCTTTAAAAAATTTTAAGATTCTTTCTTCAATGGTCGTTGACCATATGAATCAAAGTATTCCGCTCCTAACTTAGAATTAAAATAAAAGGCCACCCAATGCTCTCCTGGCTTATTAAAGTAGTCTGTATTTGCTATTATAAGAGCAGGTTTAAAGCTGACTTTCCAGGGTAAATTGTTAGCTGAAAAAACACCTTGAAAATACTTCTTTATAGATTGATTTGGCTTAAGTGTTTGATATATTTGTATCGTATTCATTTTAAAGCATAATTTTCACGTTTCTGTTTCTATCAATCTCTAACATCGAATCGTACTCACAGTAAACTATACAAATTACAGCTGATGTTAATGCTCGAGCGAATTTGCCTTCAATGCGTATGTTTCCTTGCCTTAGCACACAAATCGTTATTACAATGATCAGCGGAGAGGTCAAACGCTAGTATAAAGCAGCTATCACCAAAAAGTTTCTTATTTATATGAAGCCCACGATCTGAGTGATTAATGCTAGATGATTTGAATAGCATGCTATAGGCTCTGGTTGATCTCAATTTTTCTGTAGAGTAATCGAATTCAAGTGGTTGAGCGGGTATTTGAACACCATTGACTGACAAATTAATCCTTTGCAAATAAAAATGCTCGAACTTGAAAGGATCCGCTGTTCGATCGTCTGAATAAGCGCTATTGTAAACCATACAAAATGCTAAAAATGTCGGAAGTTGTCCTATGACAACATTATCTAATGATAGGGTATGGTTTCCAGGATACAAAGTGAATGTTTTAACTTCTACTTTATTAAATGGATGTAAAACTGCTTTCGTTTGTAATATTTTATGATGAGCAACCAGTATTCCTGGATTAATAGTTATGGATTCATAAACAATTGTGCTTCCAATATCTTAAGCTGCGTTTCCTTGCATTAAATAAAATGATGATTTTTCCAAATTAAATATTATGCGCAAATCATCATTATTTAGCAAGAGTTTAGGCTGATTAAAAATATCTCCATGCAGCTTTCCGAACAATTCAACTTTGTTACTATTATCAAACAATCCGGTTAATTGTTTTTTACCATCATGAGATATTTCACCAGTGTAGTAATCTGGATACCATCCAGAACATGATAAATGAGTTCGACCTGCATCAGTGCCATAATTGAGTAACGTTTGTATGTATGATCTATAGTGATAATTATTGTCACTTTGCGAAACCAATACGTTATTTAAATATACGGATACGCTTCGAAACATGGAATGCAGAAGATTATTTACAACGCTACAGTCATCGTCAGTAACATCAGAATTATCTTTGTTCTTCAATTGAACAACCAACTTTAAATAAACGTCGCAAAAATCTCGATATGTATCCCCATTACCAAGGCAGAGAAATTCTATGGAGCTAGGATTGTCTAATGATTGAATAGGATTATACGAGACTTCTTCTGTATTTAGAATGCTGCTTTGTATGGGATGAGGTGCAAATAAATGTCATTCACTTTTCATACATTCTATATGAGTGCTCATAGTTTCTAAGCAAATATGTCTTTTATTTTATTACGTAGATTGAATTTTTTCGTGCGTTTCGAGGTAGATCTCTTTTGTAACTGACGTCGTTTCCTCTTGATTTGATGTCTTATACTACTTTTGCCAGAGCCTTTTTGAAATTTAGACGATATCTTGTTGATTGCTTTTTTTGTTAAATTACTTAAAGCCTTTTTGCTTTACTCTGCCAAAATATTTCTAAGTGGCTTGCAACCGAAATCATTGAGAATACATTTGCCCGTATCCATAGCTTGACGCAAAGAATGAACCAATGCCACGCCCATGTTGTCCAACTCGTGGTGACACATATATAATGATCCTATGTGACTTAATCGACTTTCGATTTGATTAGAGTAATATGAAGTGTACACTTGCTCCATGTCAGTCTGTTACACTTCTGAATGAAATAGTATTTGTGCTCTCGTTTATATCAGTTTATTTTAATTATGTTTCTTTTTTCTGAAGTGAAGAGTAACGTAAGTAGGTGTAATGGAATCACGAAAATTATATTTGGAACGGTCCGTACTAACTTTGGGTATAGAGATGTCCTTTATAGTAGCAATTTCAAGGCTATAGTACTTTACGCTGGTGAACTCAAAACACTTGCTTTTTCCATTAAATGACAGAACCGGAAGGCATCTTAAAATTTTATCTCCAATCCAACGAGGTTTTATTGTATCAGTATGAATAAATAATGGTGAATATTCCTGCGCTTGTACTTGAGGTGTATCACTTTAAACGTTAGCATTATTTAAAAACAGTTTGGTTATTCCAACTTCCCACTGATCATTTGTAATAGTAGGAAGATTTACAAGATTTGTAAATGAGGACAAAGTATTCCTTTCCTAAACGACAACTGAATTGTTGCTTAATAAGGTTACATAAAAATCCTCCATGTGGGTCATAGTTTAAAAGGCGTTAGATAAATGAACTCAAAACACGATTGTAATAGTTTTTTGTTTAATGTTAACTCAAATGTACATTTTTATAAAGCAATCCACTGAAAACTATTTTCACCCTTCTGAATTGAAGATTTCTGCCCCAATTTTCTTTTTCCATCTGAAATGATAATACCTGTAGAAAGGCCGATTTTAATTAAATCGTCCTCAGTTTTAAGTTGGCTTCTAAGTCGGGTGTTATATGGTGTGGTGTTGCTTCTTTATTTCTATTTAAGAATTTTTCAGGCGTCATAAGTTCATCTTTTGAAATGCTATCATCTAAGTCACTTTGAAATTTTTCGCTACTATTTTGGAATATGCCGTCATTGCTCACTTTTTGGAGGATGATTTCAGATTTTTCAATGTTAACTTTCTCATCTTCTACATCACTTTTAGAAAGCGCTATTTCGGGTATATGGGCAAAGTTTTGCTTAATTGGTTTTAATTTCGTTCTAATATAAGTATTTAATTCTTGTTTAATTTTGATCCATTTCTTATATTCTGAAAGGGAGACATTGTTGAAATATGGTAACAGCTTTCTATTAATAAATTCCGCTGAATGTTTGTCGTCCATCATCGCGTCGTATGCACTTGGGTACAACAAGATTACTTTATTTAGCTTCGGCTTAAATTTATTGAACATTATCTAACAATTTTCCGATAAATCCGCTTAATAATGATGCTATGATTATAGGTAAGAAACCACCACCTTTCTGCACAAGAATCTTCCTTTTAGACTTTATGGACGCGTTTGGTCTCGAGGTGAAACTAAGTTCTTTTTATACTTTTTTAAAACCTTCAAATCTTTATTTTTTAGTTTGGTGTATCCAGCTATTGTGTTAAGGATAATATCAGTCAAAGTTTTAATTAATTCAGCACAGTTGAGTATAGCTTTTCTTAATTTTTTATTATTGGTTTTGAGGACATACAGCATATGTTTGTGGTTCTTCAGTCGCTTTAAACTCTTTTTTAAGGCGATTTTCTCCGGTGTCACAGAAGCAATAGCAAAAATTCGGATTAAATATGATCGTTCTGTGCCTTAATAAATCATTTACGCTTTGTGTAAGGTCGATTAATAAATATCCGTGATGTTTGCTAGTCACATCTTTATATATTCTCATAAGTTCAGATGAATTTTCTGCTAATGTTGAAACTGTAGGATATCTCTAGGATTTTTAAACACAACTATATATTTTGAATTCAATGAAATATTTCTTGTGTGCGACGATTTGTGAAATATGTTTTGTGTTACTACAATGACAGAAAAATTCCTATGGTGTGACTCCTTTACAACATTATTAATGTCAGGTTTCGCATTTTCTTCACCATAACACCAAATTATTCGATCAATTTTCACAATAATCAAGAAATCCTTATTGTGAATAAGATTTTTCAAAAATGTTGTTTTGCCTGACCCTGATGGTCCACTAATAAGCATAGTAATGGATGGTAAAACTGATAAAACATGTTGTCTTGTTAATTATAAACTAGAGAATAAACTAGGACTTCATAGAATTCGTCATTTTATAAATATTTATTTATTTAATTTGAAGTAATAACTTCAATGGCGTTTGAGTTTTTTTTAAGATAGATAAAAAGTTTATATAAATTGTTAAGAGCACATCTAAATTTAAAATCATTTCGATGATGTGGGCAATTAGTAAAATAATTAGGTAGTTTTCGCAGAGATGTTTGAGTGTCCACAAATATCACTTTAGATTTCAAATATTTTTTAAGAAATTCTTGTTTTTCTCTTCCCACGACTAAAACGTACTCATAATTATTCAAGGGAGATAGTATGTCACCTAAGCAGGTATAGTCTATAGCACCATCCCACCATTTTAAACCATGAATAAATTTAGCACAAAAATGATTTTGATTCTTAGTGTTCTCATTTAATTCCTTTTCACCGAACGGTGGTCTAAATAAAAAGTAGTTAGCTACAACAGAACTTGCACTCATAGATGCTAGCTCTTTAATAAAAATTTATTTCTGATTTCCATGACAATACTGGAAATCAACAAGAGCGAATGTACTTTTAGTTACGCTGGACATGGTTTGATGAGTTACTGATAAATACTGAGCTGGTTTTATATAATTTTTGAGTTTATATTCTAAAAGATTTCATACCGCTGTCAGTACTAGTTGTGTCGTCTCAATAAATGGATCCACATATCGTCAAGTGCTCAAAAAACTCCGCGTTTACCAAAAAGAAATCAATATTTGGTTTGCAATATTTCGTCGGTTGAAAAACTAAAATCAAATGTGGTTTTTCACCCTCAAGAAACTTTACACCACTTTTATGGCTGCAAGATAATAAATGTAATTTTATTTGTTTCACTCGTGATCAATGGATTCATTTAATGGCCTACAAGGAATCCATACAACTAAGATTGGATCAAATAGACTTTATAGAACCTGAGAGCATTCTAGATCATCCAACTCTAGACAACATTGAGTGTAATTTTAAATATAATCGAGATGGACAATGTCTTTTGATTATTAAACAAAAAGGACATAGAATAAAACTTCATACTGAAACGTGGAGATTAATAACTCGTGTTGGAATTTTTTTATCAACGTTCCTATGCTGGAATACTATATTACAAAAGCAAATCTCGTTCTTTTATTACAATCATTTTTTACCAAAGTGCGTGGAATTAAATAAGACTGATGTTCAATTGGCTGATATGTCCATGTCCTTCGATCCTGATATTGAGATTGATTTGTTAAGATTATGTTTTGAATTTTCTCGGAAAATGTCAATAAAGATTAGGCAGGATATTAAGATACATAAGCTACATTTGAGAATGACAAAAAAATAAATGTATAAAAATGAGTAAAATTCAAGTTGTTAATGAGATTCACAAACCAGTCAGAAAAAATTTTGTTCGAAGGCGATTTATTCAAAAAGGAATTAATGATACATGGCAAATAGATTTAGTTGAGTTAATTCCATTTCATAAACTAAACAATGGGTATAAATACCTTTTGGTTGGAATTGATGTATTTTCTAAATATGCTTTCGCGGAACCAGTAAAATCTAAAAGTTCTTCAGACATAGTTAAAGCGATGAAACAGGTATTGGAAAAAAGAAATACATGTCCAAGAAATATTCAAACTGATCAGGGAAAGGAATTCTTCAATAAAGATTTTAAAAGTTTGATGAAATATTATCAAATTAATCATTATCACACCTATACTCATATGAAAGCCTCCATATGTGAAAGATTTAATAGAACATTAAAAAAGTTAATGTGGAAAATGTTTAGTATGAATGGTAATTACAAATGGATAAACAGCCTGCTAACATTACTAGCCAAATACAATAATACATATCACAGAATAATAAAAATGAAACCAAATGAAATCAATAAACACAACGAGAAGTAGATATTACAAACTGTATATAATTTTCCTAAAACATTTCCAAGACCACAGTTTAAAGTTGGGGATTATGTTAGAATTAGCAAATTTAAAGGAGTATTTTTTAAAGGCTATGAACCAAACTGGACTACCGAAATATTTCAGATCAGTAGAATAAAAATTACGAATCCTGTTACTTACATTCTAAAGGACTATAAGGAAAATGAAATATTAGGATCATTTTATGAATACGAAATGCAAAAAGTTCGTGACGAAAATACGTATTTAGTGTAAAAAATATTGAAGAAACAGGGAAACAAATTTTTTGTGAAGTGGCTAGGGTTTGATCAAACTCATAATTCATGGATTAATAAAACTCAATTACTTCGATAAATATGTATAAGACCAACCGAAAATGTTTGCTATTATTATTGTTATTATTATTATTATTCATATCTAAATAAAAATGGAAATCCAAAAAAATTGCATTGCGTATTCATTTTTACATTTATTCTTGAATACATAGTAATTACATTTCATTTACATATTTGTATTATTTACTCTATAAATATTTTACATATGTTCATATATACCTAGTATTTATACATCGTTATTTATTATTTGATTACCAATTTCATAATTTCCTCACGCTAGCGTGGAAATTTTATCATCTAAAACAACCGCTTACCATCTAAATAATCTAACGCATTTTTTTGCAGATCTCTGTGTGCAATCTGTGAAATCTTCTTCTGATAATTCTCTGTTCACCATAAAAAGATTGTCTATTTATAATACAGTGTTTATAATCACTATATTTTAATTTGTCGGTTACACATTTTTTTATCCCCTTAACTTTTTTCACTTCTTTTTCTTTATTGTTCCCATCATTGACTATGTATGCATATGCTTTGGCTTTTAAACCTGCAAACTTTGTCATGATTCTCCCGGCATTCTCGTCTTTCATCAGACCTAATACTTTTTTGTTATTAGGAATTATATTATGTATATTGCCAGGTAGATAATTTGATGTGTCAAATTTATTAGGGTTATTTTTAATAATGTCATATGTATTACCATCAGACGCTAATATAAATGTATCTGTATCCATGTATATAATCTTTATTGTTTCGCTCTGGTTAAGTAAAAAGTTATAATAGAAATCATACATCAACCATTTAGAGAGTTCTAACACAGTTACCCCAACATATATCGGTTCATCGTGAATAATTTCCAATTTACTTAGCTCAACTCCATATAACCCATTATCGAATATTTCGATGCCCTTGAAGTTAGGTTTGGCTATGAAAGCCCTATACCCTTCAGAATTCCTTCTGTTTTCATAACTATCTACTAAGCGAACGTCTCGGCTTTTCAGGCTTGCTTTCATCATAATTTTCATTAAACTTATTATTTGACTCGGACAACCTTTGGGTGCATTGAGTAATACCACCTCGAATACTAGTTTTTAAAAACGTATGAATTTCAGGATCCACAATTAGTTCCATTTCAACTTTAGTATATTTCAGCATGGCATCCCAAGCAAGAGATGGTGCTGTAACATAATTGCAAGGATCTAGTTTATATATTTCTAAACATAAGATCCTGAAATTCTCGAAAACATCGGTTAGTATTAATACATCGCTTTCGAGATATAGAACCATATAATCTTTAAGGGTTTGACATTTGAATGCGTCCCACACCGTCCGCGCGAAATTGTAGTCAGCCTCATTACATTCTCGATAGGACAAATAATTATAAAAGCACCCTCGGCTTGGTAAAATTGGATCATCAAGCTTCTTAATGTCGCTTACATAATCGCACGGAAAGACACCCTTACGACTCATCAACGAAAATTTTTCCGGAATTTTAAATGCTTTCTTTAACACTTTAAACTGACTGGTTTGCAAATATTTGGCAATTTCTCCAAACTAGAGTTTAAGAATCTATTAGAATCTACAAAATTCAATAATTATGTTATCTTATTCCCTTCCATTACTCTCTTCGTAATTGAAATATATAATTCTTTGTTACAAGGTATTACGGACAAATTAGACCCTAACTGCGTGATAAAGAGATGGATATCATATCTACTTAAATTATGGAAGATAACAGGGAAGTAGGGTAGCTTAAATTGAAAACATTTCCTACATTCCCTATGAATGAACCCCACAAATTCCCCTGTAAAATAATTATAGTACTTATCTTTATATCCTAAAATAATTTCTTCACAGGCGTAGCATTCAGTGTTTTCCATCTCTGTTGGTTGCTCATTTCGCAATAGTTCTTTAGGGCTTGCGGAATTCGTCCAGTACAACTGATACAGGTCGTCCATTTTCCGCTGCATATGACCAAGAAATTCAGCTGTGCAGGTTTCTCCTAATAAAAACAAGAAATAAATAACCAGATTCAATTAGTTACTTAAATGAAAAACAAAAAACATTTGTTATATACTCACCAACAAAAGTATACTGTTCATCACACTCTTCGTTATACACATGTTTAACATAATAAGAGACTGCGCACGCTTCATGCTTTTGAATTGTTCTTGTCCCTTCGCTCCTGTTAAGAACTTCTATTGGCTTCAGCACAGGCTCTATATCAGCATATATGATTATTGGCGGCGACAACTTCTTCTCCATATTTTTGAATTTGGTTGCTGTTCCCGCTGATGGAAATACACTTTTCACTTTTGTGCAACCTTCCTTATGGTGGGTTCCAGTCATGGTGTAAAACGTTTGACACAAATCACAAAACTGTTCCGATGTATGACTTCGCGGGTATTGAGTTTTTACCAATCACTGCATGTTGGTAATAAGACAATAATGGTATTGTTTAGTCGTTTTGTTATAAACAGTTAGCAAGTTGATAAGCAAACTTTTTGGTTCCTTTGTGGCTCTTGCCGGACCAACCACTTTGCATGTACCCTTGGAACATAGCAATTCATATGTATTTATGCTGAAGTCTTTGTTATTCTGCTCAAACCGATTGATGTCGCAGTTGGTTATAGGAAATTTTATTCCAGTAAAGTCAATTCGAATATTTCGAAATTTGATGACTATCTCGAGAATACATCCGATTTTATAATAGCTCGTGTGAGCTAATCTGCGTAATTCTTCTCCCAACGGTTTGTCGAACTTGTAAGCGATAGTCGCTAATATGCACCATTTGAAACAGTAGACATAAGCATTTTTCACATTAATTGTAGCCTTTTTAGTGAATATACTAATTGGCAAAGGTACATGTGAACCCACAGGAATGGACTCCAACTTGCAAATGGTTAATTCACAGAGTTTAAATTCTGATATCGCCAAACCGGTAATCTCGTTCCTGGTAAGCTCGCCAATCTTATCGTCAACTTCACTGTTTTCTCTTGCAGCAACGAATTTCGTTGAGAAGTGTTTCAGTGTTGGTACCATTTCTGTTTCGAAGCCATTCACGTAATCTCCAAAAAGCCGCAAATTGAACTTTATAGAGCCAAACTCATCTAATTTGGTTTGAATTTGCTCGTGTATAAATGTGCCGATATCATCCAAAAATTTGTTTATTACAATCTCATCCCTCGAGTCGCTGACGATTTTATATTAAATTATATTTTCCGATGTCGGCGGAGATGTGATGAACACATTTTCTTTTAAGAGCACAGCTGCCTTCTCTTTGTGCTTGTTGGTCCTCAAATGGTTTTTGTACTTCGTCTGCATCACAAAAACTTGGCAGGCCCCACTGGCAGGAACTTTCTTCTGCTAGCTTCAAACACTGCTTTACGCTTACCGCCGTTGCTGTGGTCGGTCCGTCATTCATACTGGAAGTAGGAGGCTGGTTTTCTTTAAATGCTGTTTCACAGCCTACTACGAACTCATTGTATAAATGGGTATGGAACAACTCGTGTTCGGTTACAATCACACCATAGAAATTACACCTTGTTTGTCGGTCGCCAATTTTTCCTTCGTTCAAGGAATCAGCTTGCTGCAAACCTAGCTGACAAGCTCTTGCAAATGTTCCAGTAAATTCTCAACTGTCTCATGGCAAAAAGTGCACTTATGTGTGTTACGTTCCATTTCAATTTTTTCTATTTTTTATTTAAAGTAATTAATTCACTAACCGATTTGGCGGTTGTAGTATTTTTGAAAATAACTAAAGAGAAAACTCTGCTTATATATGATAGAAATGTCGGTAAACTTACCTTCAAGCGTTATCAGTAAAATTTCATCTTTCTTTTATTTTTCTGTATAAATACTTTTAAGTGTGGTCATAAATACCGTTTGGCCTTTTTCTTTTTTTCATTTGTAACGCACGATAATACTAGTTCTTTTTCCATTCTCAGTGAAGTATTTATACGAATGGAAATAGTGATAATAAAAAATAGAAATGAGGAAGGGTCATGAGACGGGTAAGTGTTCTGAAATGCGATATGCGCATTACCCAGTGTGCACTTTTTTTTTCTTCGTGGAAATTTGTGTAGACATGTGTATGGACGATCGTGTTTCCTTCCTTATATGTTTTTTTTATCGCAATCGTAAATACTGAAGGAATCCTTTTTGGTGTGGTCGTTACGATGCGTGTAATGAAGAGAAGTGTTCGTGTGAATTAGTGTAGACATGTGCATGCATGATCGTGTTTCTTTGTTCATGTACTTTTGTAATGGGAATTATAAATAAGTCATGTCCATGGTTTTTCGTTTGTTGAGAGGGAGGTGTGTAATGGCGGTAAGATGAATGGGAGGTAATTGTTTGGTAGCGTTATATGAGGGTGTGTAATTGCGAAGGAAGGCATGTGATGAAATGTGTTCGTCCGCGTAGGAAGGAAGAATCAGCGTTGTGAGGGGAAGTGGAGTTACATGTGGAATTGTTAGTAGATGTGTGGGATGGTATTGCATGTGGGTGTGTTTGTGGGGGCGGCGGCGGGTTATTGTAGGTCGTTGGGCATGCGTACTGGGTGGTGTGTGCCTGTATGTGGTCATGTGTGGTTTTGGATGTGCGGTCATGTGGCGGGAGCGGGGTAGTGTGCGGACGTCGTCCTCCATATATATACTACTATACGGAAAGGCCGAAAAATTTTGATGACCAAAAAAAAAAAAAATGTCCTTTTTGTTGCGGGATAAAATTCGCGTCGACGTTCCCCCATATATATACTACTGGGAATAATCGTTTTAATGTCGTTAAGCATCCTAAGAAAATTAGTCCGCTTTTCCCAAATTCTCACTTTGCCATAGAATCTTGACAGCCTTAAGAATATTCTTTATGCTCTTCCAAGTACATCAAGAGTAGCAAAATACTTTCTGTCAAATTCAATAGAATTTTCACATAGAAATTTGTTGTTTTAAACATTAAAGAGATCCCAACATTCGTATAAATAAATATTGAAGAACGAAATGAAATAAGTCGACAAATGATGAATTGTGATTTGATGAAGAAACTGAACTCTAAATCTAAAAACATACAGTTTTAAGCAAGCCAAGCAAAACCAAATCAAAAATCTAACCGTACAAAGAACAGCAACTATAATTGTACATACATTCGCAACACGTAAGCCTAATGTGAAAGAAATTAGAAGATATTCAAATGGCATATGAAAGGATAAAGGATAGGAAAGGATTTTTATATGATTTACTTTTATAGTGTGTATAATTTCACTATTAACAACTAATCCATGTACACCTTCTAGAACGTTTTGAATTTTTTTTATTGTAAAAATAATAAAGACGTTCTCTGAGAAGAAGAAAAAAAGGCCTCCCGAAAATGGCGTAACTAGGTGATTGTGCGTGTGTTTTTGGGTCTAATAAAGCACGGTGATTTAACGAACCAGCAAACACATAGACACAGACTAACGCACGGGAGAACACAATTATTTATAATTTATTTTGTAAATGTAGTTGGGTTAGTCAGACGGAGCCCCAGCTCTATATAATACTTTTACAATTTTTAAAAGAAGGAGTTAAAGGGTGCCTACATCCCGTATGTATATAAAAATATTGTATATAATATAGATCATATTGAAAATTCTCCGCGGTTGTTGCCGGTGTCGATGTCAATATAACGGGCATGTAGTGGACACCGGCCCTGTAGCATTAAAAGAAAATAAAAAATAAAACAAAATAAAAGAAAAGTAGGTTTTTTCAGGAAAAAAAAGAAAATTTAAGTTTTCCTATGTACAGAAAAAGAAAATTTTTGAGAGTTGAAGTTTGAAGAGTGAGTTACACACACATTTCTGCTAAAATATGGCATTCGAAAAATCGTGACTAAATACGAACAAAGGAAGCTTCTAAAAGCGTATTATTTGAATAGTATTGTTTGAAACTTTCCAAGGAAAAAAAATCCTGTGCATAAAAGAATTATTGACTGCAGCAATTGAAGTGATGAAGTTTATTTAACGAACGATGTCTAAAGTTCACTAAGGAAAACTAATTGATTCAAATGGTTTTGCCTATAAAAAAACTAAAAGTAGCAAAACGAAATATTATTTATTTGAAAAAAAAAAAAAAACAGAAAAATCGCACGCAATCTCGGATTCTGCTGTCAGATGTCCTTCGCTTTGTTATGAAATGGTCTTACAATGTGTCTTAATGGATCAATATACGACACTTTTTTTTGGTATTTCTCTTTATTATTAATCAAAAATTAATTAATCATAATTTGTAAAAAACTTACAGCTGCGGTGATGCGCATCATCGTGGGTTTGATTTGGTAAGTTATTTTTTTTATAATTAAATTAATCTTAATTTTCCCATATTTGTGTATAACTTTTTTTTTAATTTTTAAATTTGAGCATTCTTTTTTTCCAAGTCTTGTTAATTGAAAATTAAATTTAAATTCTATAATTTGTAAATGATTTCACTTCTTCCAAAAATAAAAAATAAATAATAATAATAGTCCTTGAATTGAGATAATTTTGTAAATTAATGTAATTAATTTTTGTTTTTTTTTTACTTAAGTGGTTCGTTTTGTTATCTTATTGTTTTTTTGGAAAAAAATAAATGAAAAATGTATAATTATTAAAATTATTAAATTGTTGGTGAGACTTCCTTGAGGTGACTGAGGGGCCAGACATTTTCGATAGGGCATGATGACGTAATTTTCCCGGTAAAGAAAAAAAAGTCAAAATTAAATGTAAGCATGTTGTTTCAAAATGATGAATCATTGGTAAATAAAATATCATGAATCTATTTTCATTTATTTTCTTTATCTTTACCCATCCCATCCGACGAACCAGGCCGGGAAACATGCGTTAGTTTCATGGTATAAATATAAAAAATTACAGTTTGCAAAGTACCAATATTAAATACGTTACAGACAACACTCATCTCATTGTCTCAAACCTACATTTGCTTAAAGGTTGACATTTCAGCCTACATGTTTTGTTAACATAATTTTCTAAAACTTTGTTGATGTGAACAGTTATGTTGGCTTGAAAATTAGTGAAATATCGAAAGAAATACGCTATGTGATGCCTTTTACTATAAAAAAGTAGAAAAAATTTGTGAAGCGTATGGTGAGAATGCTGTGATAAACTAAGGACTCAGGGGAGGTCTGCCCGAATCTATTACGGAAATTTCGATGTCAAGACCGGCGCTTGAGCTGTCAGGAAATAGCGGAGGCAGTAAACATCAACCACATGCCGGTTTGGAACTCTCTGACAAGAGCAGGCTACAAAAAGGAGCCCGAAACCGCGGAAACTTTTCTATATGATCTAATATATCATATATATATTCATACATCTATTACTTATATATATTACATTTATATTGTTATAAAATTCGCTTGTCTAAGATAGAGTCCGTATCACTGGATCGTGGATATTTTGTTCAAGAAAAATACACTTCAAAATTCTTTTATTTACAATTTTATTCCTTAAATGTAGGGTTATTCACAATTTATATTTGGCAATACTTTCGACTGCTCAACTCGAAATTCTTTTTTTATTAACTCTCCCTTCCACAAATATTGTATTTATATACATGTTTACCATTATATTACTAGTACCTGATGTTATAGCTTCGTATATAATTCGTTAATTTGCTTTTCTGGTACTCTTTTTCCTCGGCCGGCGGCTGCAAGCTGCGAATGTGCATTTAGTTTTTTCCTCTTCAGGGATTTTATTACTTAGCTGGAATGAACAGGATTTGGGATTTCCATAATATATATATATATATATATACTGTGAGAGTCTTTGGAGCCCATTCTCTGAGAAACAAAAGAAATTTCTATTACAAGTCGGTTATAGTGTTCCTTATTTTTATATAGTCGGTCGCGACCGACTTCTTAAACATCACTCACTAAACGCCTCTACATGACCAACACAATTATCCTACCCTATCCTATTCTTAAATTATTCTTATTCTGCTCTTTATCTATTTTATTCTATTCGTATTCTACCCCTGCCCTATTCTTAATCCATTCTTATTTTCTAACCTATTCTCTACCTTGTGCTCTAGCTTATTCTATAACCTATTCTCTAGCTTACTCCCTAACTTAGTCCCTAACTTATTATCTACTAAACTAGCACTCTCACTGTGAGGCCGAAACGAGGGACCCTCACTTTATTAACATATTTATTAACAATTTATTTTTGGCCGTACTCTCAACTTCTACGTTCTTGCCAGACTAACTCTGCTTTTCACAAATGTTCTATTTATATACAATTTTACAAGCACCTTACTATACCTAAATTTAAGGTTTTATTTCTAATCCCAGCCTGTTTTTTCTCTAATCGTTTTCATCGGCTTGCACCTGCATGACGCGCCTGGGAATGTGCACTTAGCCTTTACTTGTCTGCTTTTCCGCTAATCGTTTTCATCGGCCTGCAGCTGCATGAGGCGCCTGCGAATGCTCATTTGGTTTTTCCTTCTGTAGGGAATTTATTATTACGAAAATTACTTTGCTGACATTAACTGGATTTGAGATTTTCGTAACAATATATAGAGTGAACGACAGTGGAGTTCAGAATAAAAATTGGTTTGATTTATACGGGAGAATATACACTCATGGTGTTCCTTCTTGCAATTATATTTGTTATCTATAATCATAATAACAGTACGCACATAATATACGAGAAGCAGCAAAACTCTTCCTTCACTATTATTGCCCCGAATGGCATTATAGATACAAAAGTTAAGGTATCTCAAAAAAATCTAATAAAGATCAGGAACGGAAACGAGATGAAATGGAGCCGTAGCATTGTAAGATCGAAGTTAACTATAACAGATAAATAGTCGTAGCAAAAGCTAAGGGAGTAATTCAAATTATTGTAAAACAGTATATGAATAAGTACATAGGTATGGTTTAAATCTGTAATGTTGAAAAAAAACGATGTCGTTTAAGAAATCTTTAAGCAGTAAGAACATATTAGAAAGTTGTGTAAGTAGCCGTTATATTGAAGAAGAAAAAATAACATCAAGATCTGGAAATTGTTAGGGCGAACCAAATGTAACTTTGAGTAAATTAAAACTACTTAGTTTTTAAACGACAATTTCGTTTGGTTTTATAGGGTAGTACCTAACAAATTATCGACAGTTGAATATTATTTTAGGGTTGTGTCTCTCTACTGCTTGATAGGAAAAGACCCCTGAGTCAAAGATGCTTTATATGCGGAACTGTGCACAGCCGGAGTAGGCTAGTATGTTCTGTAAGTCGACCGTAACTATATTCGCCCGGTGATTCCTTCTTGCTAAGAATATTAGTGCTTTAGTATTATAGCCATATCCACCGACCTAACGTCAATTAAACCTACAGAGATTAATAGAATCTCACAACTGCGCTTTTTAAATAAGAACCATGTAAGAAAATTATAAGCGGCTGGAACTGAATGTTACATACCCACCCACAATGTCGTGACATCTTCCACAAGTAATTTAGAAGTAAAACACATACTTTATTACCTTCTACAATCCATGTCTTTTTACTTGGTTTTCACATCGCTGCTTTATTTAGAAAAAATTAATTTAAGCGGTAGTGCCATACATTTATTTATTTTCGAATTAACGCGCTTCTTCATTGGAAGAATGTAGAAAAGACTTTTAAGTTCAGTCTTGTTTACCATTGTTCATCATACCACCTCAAAAAAACGAAAAAAGAAAATTTAATCATTTGTAAATCTGTATAGACATTTTTTCCCATCAATTTTGGAACTTTTCGTATAGTAAATGTGGAAAATTTCAGGATTCTATTTGTTATAATTTGTGAGTTATGAGCAAAAATCCTAAAATTCTTGTTTAGAAGAACGGAGTTGCGTCCAGTCTTACGCATCACTGTGAGCTTGTGCTTTGACAAATTTGCATCTTTTTCAATAGCATTTTTTGTTAAAAATTTTCTAATATGCCTATAAAATTTAAGGTCGGTATATTAATTTTAGCAATAAGGAGACACACCTCACACAGGTATACAAACGCTCAGATGGACAGACATGGCTTAACCAATTATGAACTTAATGATGATCAAGAATATGTTTACTTTATAGGTTCTTTGACACTTCGTTTTGAGGAAGTGAAGAAAAGAGGAGGTGTTGCAAACATTTTGGCAAAATGAATATATTTTTCTTTCTTCAGTGGTGGTTAAATAAAAAAGTTTTTTAGGTAATTAATAAAATACGAAAAAATATTTGACTTTTATGTGTCCTTTAATCAGATTAGAAGCTTACTATTGCAGTAACCAGAATAAGCAGGAGCAGAATCCAAGAGGGTGAGTAACGTGGTCAGAAAGTCATGGGTCTATACGGCGAAGCAAAACGAGCTCGTAGAGCATTTACCTGAATTTAATTTAGAAGTTACAGTGGAAATATAAAGCGGTTGAAATTACACTCACTCTAACAGTATCCCATGCCACTCGACTTCGGTTCCAGATTTAGATGAAGAGCAATTGTTGAAAAGACAGTCTACCATAACAATTTTGGGTTGGTCCGATATTTACGCAATTAACTATTGCGATAGCATCCGGAAAATCCCCAATTGAGACCGTTCGGAAGTGGAGTTTGGGTTTCAGCAGGATTAGAGAGTGACTGCAAGTCATTGAAAGGGATGAAAATTCGCGGAGGCGTGTGGGATCAATTTTGATCACTTGTCGGCTCTCTTGATTATGATGTGCACTGAATGGATATCTCTTGTGTACACTTCAGTGAGATTTTCAAGGGTTAGATAAATTAATTAAACCCGACATTGTCCCGACCAGACGAACCACTTCGGGACCAACATCGATTAGTAGACAACGCACCTAAAGAAAATAATCGACATAACCATTTCTTGCGTTGCAGTCGAACAGGTTACTATCCCCGAGAATGTCCGATTCCTCTTGTCCTACGCTGTCGTGTATTTGTGGTCAAATGGTAATATCCACAGGAGCCTTCGTCGACGGAACCGACGGTACAGAAAAAGGTCTACAACGACATGGAGAGCAAAGGAAACCCGAAACTGATTCCGGAAAAACCATGAAGAACGTGTTCAATTTACTTTCACAAAACAAAGAAAGGAAAAATCAAGAAAACTATGAAGAGGTTCAATTTGAAAGTGCAAAACTTGAAACCTTTGTATCGTTAGAACACACTGGAGGATCACATGGCAACTTTGAAACAGGAATTGCGTAAACTGAAAGAAACATTATTATTATTATTATTATTTTAATTTTAGATTAATGAAATAAATTCTTAGACTAAAAAAAATACATTGAGCACTAGCAACACAGGCTATCGGCTCTAATTTAAATAAATGTACATTAGATAATGAGCTTAGTAGTATTAATAAAGTAATATATTGAATTGATATTCTGTTCTGAAGCTGATTGTAGAATGTTCAAAGGGTTGATCGTTCCAAATGCAATACTTCTAGCCAAGGCAAAGTTGAAGCAGTCGCAGAGAATGTGCTTCATAGTAAGAGTTTGTCCACAACAGCAGATTGGGGAGAAGACTTCTTCAGGATCCATTGGTGAGTTGCAATTGTATGACCAAGGCGAATTCTCGAAAATGTTTGGATCTTGGTTTTCTCAACATTTGTTGGATATAAAGCCGGAGTTAATTGAGGGTTAATGGAAGAGTAGAGTTGATGATGGTATTGTAAATTTCCTTCTGCAATTTTCTCTTTAATCTTTCTTCCAATGTATCCTTGAAGATCCAACTTTTCCATGATACCATCCATAATTAGAGGAGCAGAAGCAGCATACTTTGCCGCTCGATCAGCCTGGTCATTTCCAAGTAAGCCGATGTGACTTGGTACCCATAACATTTTGATTTTTCCGTCGGGTGTAGTAATTATATTCCTTAATTTGTTGATGGTGCCCCATCTCGAAGTCGAAGGGTTCCGAATAGCTTGTAATACAGACAAACTGTTTTTATGGACAAGCTTCGCAGCGTGAAGGATAGCTCTGGCTTCGGTTGTGAAAGTTGAAGTACTTTCGTAAAATATGTGGTTGACAAGAACCCGTCCTACAGCGTCTACCACCGCGCAAGCGGGAGGCAGACCAGAAGATTTTGAATCGTCTGTGTAAAAAAAAATTCCAACCAGTACTCTCCAACACTTGGGTTTTTTCAGCTATTATATTCCTGAAGACGTAATTTGGAGTATCTTCTTTCTTGTGCATAGACAGTGAGATGTCAAAAGAGCAGTCTTTCAAAATCCAGGGAGGTTAACACCAAAAGAGCGGGAAATTTTTAAGGGAATGTTCAATTCCTTTGCGATGCACAAAGAATGGTCAATTGTAGATGGTGACTTTGGAATTTTCTTCGCAATAATAATCTTTCTTACGTCATCACCGAGAATGGATTTGCTTGAATTAAGAAGCTTAGGGACTATTTTAGATTTTAACTCATACAGTATATTTTCTAAAGTTGGGAGACCAGTTTCAATTATACTATTATTTATGGGCGTCGTCCGAAAAGCATAACAACTTGCTCTGACGGGTTGGTGATAGACCGGTTTAAGGATGTTGATATTAGATTTGCAGCTATTGCCATAAATTATTAAAGCATAGTCAATCTTGCTTAACACAAGCATTTTCGTAAGATAAGCAATAGTGTTAATAAGCGCATGACTTCTCCAAGCCACGTACTGTATGAAATTTACCCTTGTTAAAAGGGAGTTTTTGACAGAAACAATATTATGTATTAATGCGTAAAACTGGAAGTTCACAACAGTTAATATAGTATACTTTTGTCACGTTATAAGCAACCAAGAAATGTACACTTACATATAGCTGTTTTGTATCAAATTTTAAGTCGTTCTCGAAACTCTAAACGGACTGGAAAAGTAAACATTGAAGAGTAACAAACTCGTATGTTCACTTGTCTTGAGTTTAAACATTTATGTAAACATTGGTATTTATTTATTTATTTATTTATTCCACTTATACAAGAAACGCAACTAAAAATTTTGACGGTCGCGTTCAATTGGCTCTTAAAGTAAATTTTAAACTTATTAATATTAAAATTTAGTATAAGTACAATAAAACAAATAAGAAAGAAAAAAAAGAAAAAAAGCATGTACAAAATTAGCATAGAGCCACACCCACAACCGGTACAGGACCAAATTTCAAATGAATCCCTAAGGCATCGCAAACATACATAAGCTTGGTAACCGAAAATTCATTTTGGAATCGTAATGACTTTTTAAGGTTAAGAGCTAGACATAGGTGAATCACGCATATTAAGCCATGTTGCTTTAATGGACTTTAAAGAGTCCGATGATGAGAATAAGTTATAGACATCACTTAGATTCTTGCAAACAACTCTGAGCGGGTTAAACAGCTCACAATTATATTTACATTGACTAAGCTTAATCAAGGCAAGTGCCTAGAGAAGCGGTTGGGGACATTTAAGCTTATCTCCCCGGGTAATGCGGGCGAAAGCTTATTTCAACAAATAATGCAGGCAAGTCAATACTTTGAATTCTCGAGAGATGCTAAGGACAACAGAAGCAACCTATTTGCATAGCGGGGAAGAGAGGCAATCGGATCCCAACCCAAATTTCTAAGGGCAAACAGAAAGAATTGCTTTTGAACTGATTCGATTGAACCTACATAGCATCTATATAAAGGAGACCACACAACAGAGGCATACTCAAGTATAGGTCTAACCAAATACATGTACAGCCTTTAGTAATGTAAGGATCATCAAGGTCTTTGGACAACCTCTTTATAAAACCAAGCGCGGACCTAGCTTTGCTTAATGAGAGCTCAATGTGCAAATTTAAACGTAATTTATGGTCAAATAGAACGTCTAAATCTGTGAATGTATCGACGTCCTCCAACCTATGTGAATCGATGAAATACTGAATAATGAACGACTTCCTTCTTGAGAAAGAGAGCTTCTTACTTTTATTTAGATTTAGTTTCAGAAGATTCAAAGAGCATCATGCAAACAAATTATTCAAATCACTTTGAAGGTGATGTGATTGCGATTCTAGAGAGAAGGAAGAAAATAGTTTCACATCGTCAGCGCACATTAAGATCTGACTGGAATTAATATTCGATAGGAGATTATTAATGTATAAACTAAATAAAATGGGACCTAAGCGGCTACTTTGAGGTACGCAAGACGTCACGGGGAATTCATCCGAGGTGATGAAGCTAAACAAAACCATGAAGGATCTGTTGTGCAGATGAGAGCTTATCCATTTCACTAAATAGAAAGGGAAGCCAGAGGCTTGGAGTTTAAAGATAAATAAGTTAAGGTTAACCCAATCAAACGCTATGCTTAAATCAGTGTACATCTGTGCGAGACCAACTAGAAAAAGCCTTGAAAACATGACAAGTAAACTCTTGCAAATTGGTGACCGTAGATTGCCCTTTCCGAAAGCCGTGCTGGTGGCTCGAACAGCTTAGTCAAGACATTCAACTTGGCCATGCCCCCGTAGTTTTCAAAGAGTTGTCTACTTCCAATTTTTGAAAGTACTCTTCCAACACAAAGCGAAAACGCCTAAATTCGAGGATTGGTTAACAATTTTTGAGATAACGCCACATAATTCGACAGCGCAAGATTTAAGTACACATGATGGAATTCTGTCAGATTCAGACGCACAACTATATTTTAGAGATCTCAACCCTTTAAAGACGTCGTTTTCAGATATAACCAAATTGGGAATTGAAACCAAATTAGAAATCGGAGATGGGTAGTTTGCGGACAAATCGGAATTAGCAGTCGAAAAGTTTCGGCGGAAGTACTCAGCGAACAGATTTGAGATTTCAAAGTCATCTGAGGAGTCAGAAAACATTCGAGTGTTGTGTGGAAATTTTTCTTTCTGAATTACCAAATTTTAAAAAGTATTTAGGATTAGCAAAGCAGAAGTCCTTTTAACAAACGCATGATACCAATAGCTTGGAGATAGTTGTAATACAAAATATTATTGACATTGAATAAGTTATTGACCAGCCACTAGGTTAGGTGTAGGCGAGGCACTGTAGAAATAAACTACTTCACCACAGGGAGGAAACGTCTAGCCGCCTTTTGAAAAGTGAGGATAATGTAGTCCTGTATTGAAGACCACCAATTTATTTCACCTACCAGGCACCATCAACGCTATCGACAAACTTTCGAACGACCAACTCAGTGGATATTGGATTTACGATAATACAGCTTCACGGTGTCATACGTTCGAAAGAGAGAGGGGTTATAGCGTCACCTGTGAAAGTAGCCCAAGTTAAAAAGAACATCCCTATATAGAATATGCTGGTTTCGAAAAACGGGTTCATAGGTACTTCCCAAGAAATGTTAATGAGTTGGAAAATAGAGCCTGGTATTTGTGTGTAGCCCTTGAGTTGAGATCGCGGGCATTGTATGAATATTTTATGGGGATAAGAACGACGATCCGTTACTACTGGCAAGCAGAAATTGTAGAATCAATCAGGATAACAAAGTAATCCAGCGCAAGTCACCCGGATAAATGTGCAGAGGATACATAGGAGATTATATGTACCGACTTTGCAGGCTTGTGGTCGAGGACGAGAGTAGGCAATTCAACTTTATTTTATTTATTTATTAAATGGCGAAAGAATAGTGGAACGTTTTGGTATTCGTACTATTAGGGTCAAGGAAAGATTAACCACTGCGTATACGTCATACTCGTTGAGACGGTTGCAAATTTCTTTAGCTGTTATTGACGCCATATCGGATACGAACGTTTTCTCACCAGTCTTTTTACCTTAGGGTCGAGGTGCTAGACTACCTCATGCTTTTTATTATCACTTTATTATTAGCAAACAAGGAAAGTTAAACGAGTGATCCTAAAGGGCTATTGTCCTACATGGAATACTTAAAATTGTTTAGCGAAATTTAGAAGGAGCTTTTTAAGAACAACGACAGCACTATAGTTGGCTTTGTCGTGCCTGCAAGTCACATTTAGAAGGCTTTATGCTGGTGAAATATGAACCCCTTTTCAATACCACCAATCAATTTGCAGTAAAATGGACCCCACGATATATATGACCATATATGCTTGAAAATTATATATCAGCTGTGATCGTACAGATACATGGCTGGAAAACTAGCCTAAGGTCGCATATGTCTGAACTCAAACCATACACGGGAATAATTTCAGAGAACCGAATGACTCTCTGTGGACCACTGACCGACCAGGTGAAGCCGGGAAGTAGGTTTTGTAAATACTATAAGTTTGCTTTCTTTTTACATTAGAGTGAAATGTCATCTAAGTAGGATGACTATTTATAATCATCTGCGAGCTTTGTTAGAAGATTAAGCCTGCATAAAGATGCAAGGATATGAGGATGGGTCGACAGCCCCAGGAAAGAAAGTGGGTGGCCCGATGAAAAGAAATGGCGCACATCTACCTAAGTTGTATCCCGATTTATCGAAATGTTTGACATGGTATATCACGATAAATGGGCGAAATTCTGGCAATATCTCCACTTCCGTTTCTGCCGGTGGAAGAAGAAGGAATTAGCGAGCCCTAAACTCGACGGTCACTGAACTTAACCCAGCAATGAAGTGTTTGTTTTACATACTGCAAAAAAAAAAAAAATAATAGGCAAATAAAACCATCCGTAAGACGCACACAAAATGACAGTACAAAAATAAATAAAAAATTACAAAACGACGATAAAATTTTTCTTGACCTAACTAAACTTCATTGGATAGTACAAATTCAAGAAAAATACCAACAAATTTCACTATTGTAGACCAACTCACGTGGACACCTACCAATGTTTGTATAACCACTCGTTCAAAGTGCTTAAAACTCGTAAAATAAGAGAGTTTTCCTTCACCAAAAACTATCGAATAAAACTCGCAAGTAAGTGGTCGAAATTACTTGCGCCCGTCCGATTACCACTTCCTTTTCTACAATTTCTAACATTTTTTTTTATATGCTGTACAAGTATCATACAAAATCAAGAATTAAGGATAGAATAAAATACAAAAAAAAAAAATTTTCTTCGTGGTTAAGAATTAATTACTTAAAATAGGTTCACGATCGTGTTTTCAAAAATAAAGTTAACATCGAATTCGCATAACACACGTGGGGCTGGTCACGGCAAGCGGAGTATACCTCCGTGCTTATTTGCATGCAGAACAGGGAAATTAAAGAAAAAATTGGATTTCCCAATTGTAGATTGTTTTTTCTTTATAAAACTGTGCGCGATAAGGCTGATGCCCGTTGGTAATGACAAAATTGGAAATTCTCGACGGTACATGTGAGCGGACTCTCACTTAAATTTATCCATTTTAAAAAAAAGAGAGTAGTGCTCTAAAAATAAAATGAAAATCTTCAGCGAATAATTATATGGGTATTAGCATTAGTAAGAGAACACGAAGACGCATTGCCTTATTGTTTGGTCGCTCTCCGCCCACGCTGTGGTCATATGTTTTAATTTGTGTGTAGAAATTTTTTAATTCCATTTTTATTTTATTGCTTTATTACTTTATACGGTTGTAAAGCCTAATTCGTTATTTACAAAAGTATTTGAATTTACTGAAATATATTGGACTTTTTGTGTTTATATCAGTTTGCTTTTGCGATCAGTACTAGGTGCTTTCGTAAAAAAGTGATGTTCTAGTTTTTGACGGGTCGTTGTTTTCAAATACCTGTCTTGGTTTGCGACGTTTTTTTTATTCCTCACTTTGTGTTTAACAGTTTGAAGTTTGTGTGCTAATTGAATAGATCATTTTTGAATAATTTGTGACTTTTTATGTGTTTTCCCTTTCTTTACAAAATCTATTTTTTCTGTTGCTGTCTGACATGGAGGGTTTAATTACATCGTGTAGGTATTATTGGCCGTGTTGCATACGCAGATCTAGATCCTTTGAAGGGATTACGTTGGTCAAGTCCTGACTGCAGAAAGCCCGAGGTTGACTTTTGCAGGCTTTTCACAGAAAAAAAGGAATGATTTTTCTGAATTAAGTAAAAATCTCATATCATTGTGCGGAAAATTTGAAAAAATTATAACAATGTTCGATGACTTTCACTCCACCCTGTAAAAGACAAACTGGTGCTTCACTTCCGTCTTCCTCTAAAACTCATACATGAGCCCACGCTGTTCGTCACCATTCCTCTTTTTTCTCATCACCAACGATAACCATTGTCCATCTTTTAGTTTATCTGACAATCCGTACCATTCAGAAATTTGCATTTCCTTTCATTACAGTCACTTGAATGTGCCAAGCTTCCTCAAATAAACGTTCTAATTTGGACAAAACCAATATTTTACTGCTTAAAATCTCATTTTTCACACAAAATGCTAAATTTTTCTGTTGGATGTATTGAAACCCTATTGCCATCCTTCTATAATATATTAAACCTAGCTATTTCTGTGTTCGTTCTGATCAAGCAGCCTCGCACTGGAAGCAAGTGACCGCCATGGTTTAACAAGAGAATTTATATTATAGAATAACATTATAAAGCAAGATCACACTTATCAAAAAATTTATGAAAAGTGGATCTGCTTATGACTATTTCGCTTATTCTACTGCAAAATATAAATTTAATTACCGCAACCACCAAAGGTTGCTTACCCTCGCAGCGAGTGGATCCGCTGGTGTCGTTACTACCGACAACGCAAAACGACACTCTACGTTGGGCCCTTCGCGTAACACTTGCCGGTCTTTTATTGCACTACATGGAGCAACGCGTGTGTTAACGGAGCCGGTATTCCATTGTGACCTCGCGAGACCAAAAATGACATCCGCAATATGTTCGCATACTGACCCAGCTTCCTCTACCGTAAACCAATTATTCGGGAGTTCGAAATTTTCTCTTCACGATATTTTTCAACTGATGGTTCAAGCGAAAATGATGATCTGGTGCGTAAAGTATATCCCACTTCAATTTGGTTGTCTGATATCTCGATCCTGCTGTCTCTAGAAATAATGCGAATACGTTGAGACAGAGAGGTATCGGACGTTGCGCTTCAATTCAGGTTGCGCGACACAGCTTTCTGGGTAGTTCTAGGTATTAGTTGTAGGGTTTTTTTTTTGATTTTGTTCTTTTTTTATTTTTTTTTAATTTTTTTTTTTTAAATTTTATATTACAGTAACAACTCAAGGGTCAAAAAAAAGCTAATGATATAGCAAATACATTCTTTTTGACTTAATAACGTGTTTAGAAAGTTCGTTAACGAAAAATATATACATTGAATATTTTTTTGTTGTTGTTAGATATTCGTTAAGTATATATATATATATTTTTTTTTTAATTTTAATGATTTTTTTGATTTTATATTTTCGCTTTTTAGGAATATTTTCCTTGTGTATATTTCTTTGCATTTTTGTTCTTCTTGGGGTGTCGCGTTTTAATTCCGCTTGCAAACAAACAGCTTTCGGTGTAATTCCGGGTATTTTTAGTATATATATACATATACATGGTGGATATATGCATATGTTTGCGGATAATTTTAATTTATTTTTTATTTATTTATATGTTTTTGTAATTTTTTTTAAATTTTTTTTTTATTTTTTTGGTTCTCCCTTGGATTGTACGTGTGTGCCTTTGTTAACACGCTCATTTAATCGAGTGACTAAGTATTCTGGAGGCAGACCTCTTGATTATGAAATCGCTTAACCTCGGTGACATGATGGGGTTTAAGGCGTCTTTCGTTAGCCCTGTGTACCACAATAATGACCGGAGATTTGTACTTAATCACTGTGTATTGTCCGTCGTATCTGGGAGCTAGCTTAGCTGTGAGTTCCTCTGACGCTTTCGAAAGCAGGTAGTTAGCTATCTGCCTGAATATACTCGGCCAGTTGTATAACCGATTTATTCTGTTGATCGTCTTTCTTACCCCATATGTCCGTCCGTCGGCTCATCGTGATTTTCCCGCAAAACTCGTAATCTCTTGTGGGTGGAGATAAGGTCTCAACGATAGTACAATCCGCCAACTTTTTTGGCTCCTATTTCATTTGCATTTTAAGTTTGCTTATCCATGGACATTGTAAATCCGGTGTGTCTACCCGGCGGAGAGGGATAGGTTCTACTGCCGGTTGGTGCGACGACGCATCTGCTATAACATTAAACTTTCCCCGGCGGTCAACGTCAGGACACGCCAATATTGGTGCCTCCGCAGGCGGCGTTTCAGTTCTTCGATTGCTGCCTGCTCCGTTGTCCCACAACTCCATCGTTTCTTTTTTTTTCTAATAGCGACTTCAACGGTTGTGTTATTCCATTGTAATCGAAGATGAACCTGTGGTACCACGACGCGGTGCCGGCTGTTTTAAATTCTTGATGGCGTTAACTTTATCTGGTTCCGTGCCTATGCCGTTTTGGGTCACTAGGTGTCCCAAGTATTTCAGTTCTTTTTTAAAGAAATTACACTTCTTCCCCGGTTTATGTAAAAGTTAGCTTTTTTTGAAAGGCTGAAACATGTCCTAGGTGATGTACGCGATCCTCGTCTTTTTCTGACTACAATAATATCGTCTAAATATGCGAATGCAAATGGTTCAAGTTCTGGCCCAATAACTTTGTCGAGGGAGCGTTGGAAGTTTGCGGGCAGCGAAAGTAGTCCAAAGGGCGTAACACGCCATTGAAGCAACCCTCGGCCAGGTATAGTGAATGTGGTGCATTTTTCAATTTCAGAATGAATTGATATCTGATAGTAACAGCTTTTAAAGTCGTTTGTACTGATGCACTTTGCTTCTGGTAACTTATCCAATATGTGCTCAATTCATGGCAAGGGATATGCATCTGGTATCGACCTCCGGTTCACCACTCTATAATCTACACATAACCGACTTTCTTCATTTCCTTTCGGTACCAATACGATCGGAGCGTTACATGGGCTATTCGAAGGTTCGATGTGGGCTCCCTGTAATAGCTCGTCTATATCTTTGTTGATAAGAGTTGGCATAGCGGGATTCTTGCGGTGATACCATAATTTTATGGGAGTCTCGGACCTCGTTTGGATACAGTGACTGGCAATGAGCGTCTGGCCTGAAATAAATTGAAACGCCGTTAGTTGCTCTTGCAAGAATCCTTCAAGGTCAGGGGATATTGTCTGCTCATGAACTTGATTGCGAATTTCTGTTGACTTCAATTGCGGAACGTCGCTGGCGTTCCTTTCAGGTTAGACTGGATTTCGATACACTGTATACTCTTCGCCGTCCCTACAATTTCGGAGATTTCAGATTTGTCTTCGTGGGCAATGTCTTCAGTTCTTCTGGCTACGTACGTTTACTTACTGGGCTGATGTTATACCAGCCTTTCTGTTGGACGTTGTGAGCGCCGCGGTTCCTACGGGACATTTGCGGTTTCTCGCCGTATGTCCCAGTCTTATCGGATATCTGTGATGAATTCAAGTAGGGGCAAGTGGTAGCATCCATTTTGCCATAGGTCAATTGCTGCGTCTCTCTTCTGAATTGTATGATGTTTCCCGCAAACGCAAATCTGGCTTAAACCTCTTCAAGGCCCTCCAAGCCCAGTGTTACATTGTCTACCACATCTTTTAATATCAGCAACGACAGTTAAAATTGTTGCTTTCTTATCTGTGCGGTTGTGAGGAGTTCATTATGGCTCTGACGTATAATCCCATCTGCCATGCGGGCTTTGGTGGCTGCCATGGCGATGTCTAATACGTGCGGTATGAAATCTGGCATGCCAGCTTTGAGGATGCTGCTGTTAGCACCCGTGTCTAAATGCCCTTGTAACCGCCCAAGAATTATGTCGCCCACTAACCTGGAGTTCTCGAGTCTTGCCACAGGTGCTTTAGCCCGTCCTTCGCTGCCAAAAATCGACATACGCCTTGCTTACGCCCCATTGTGACGACACCAATCTCGCGTCAGCACGCCTCTCTGTCCGCAATCCCAGCAGAACATGACTCTCGCAATGGGGCATTTTTGAGCGTAGTGTCACAGTTGTGCGCAAGCGTTCGGTATGTTCCCTCGCTGGGGTTCGATCCTCTCGCGTTCATGCGCAGGTAGAAATCGTTCTGGCGGTATATTCTCGTATTGCTCGGTCAAACAGACCATTCCGCTTAGATTGAGACATCTGGTTTGGTCGATTAATAGCTGATATTCTTTCCTACTGTTCCTGTATATCCGATATAGTCTGTACTAATATTTTTAAGATTTTAGAGTGAAAACATATTTTCCCCTATTGGGAGACGTGTCAAATACATGCAGGATGGGCTTGGTAAAAACCTCTAATGAGTACACAAGCTGCCAGTCCATGCAGACTAGGGATATAGGAAAGATTTGGATAGTGCAAACCATAAATCTTCCAGTTCCGGGAATCTAATATTAAAGAAGATGTTATAATTATCAATTCTGTAATCAGCTACCTTACACCGTAAATAATTGAAAGAATAAGATTGCTCATATATTGCAAATTAACCGACTATTGCCTACGGATGAGACAAATGTTTGTCCTTTTAGCGCATATACGAAGGAAAATCACTAATAGTTTTCCCCTATTTACAAATTTGTAGAAGGATCTAGGAGTCTTCTTAAAGTGCGAACGCAGTATGCGCAAATAATTGGAGTAACAAGTCCTACCAACAATAAGAAACATGTGTTTTACGTTTTTATATGAGCCAATTACTTTTGCACAATCACTCTTAACGCGTTCACGGACGTGAATGCTATAGTATCCATGACATGTAATGGTTAAATGATATTCTAACTACTCCTACAAAATGTGTTTAACCTGGTTTTGCATATCACAACTAGATTTAAAACGAAGTGTCATTTTTCGCACCCGACTGAAGTCTTTACTGTCCGCGATTGTGTTAAAAAATTTTGTAAATAGTCTATTTCTCTTATTTCTCTATATTCTAAACCACGCTGAGCATACGCGAGAGCCTTTGTCACTCGTAGTAGCTAAACGGGGAACAAAAAAAGGCAGAGCAGCATTCAGCTGATCATAAAGTTTAGTCATACAACTAAGACTGTTAAAATTGCAATTCGTGGTTAGTAATATAATATAATTTATGATAGCCTTAGCAAACTCACACTTGCTTATATTTGATTTCATTGTATTATCAGGAGAGGAGGTATTGGAAATTGAGTATAACATGAATGGTCGGGTCATAAATATCTTCTACAAGACTCAGAGAGTAATAGAAAACAAACAAAGACCCGCAGTATTACCAAAAACTAAGTGAAAGAGTTCATTGTAGGCGTTACGAACGGTGTTATATAAAGTGAGATTTGAACTGAAAATATCGTGAAACAATACACCATACAATAAGACTAGAAAGGAACCAGGTGTTCTGCATCTTCAGCTACTTTACGTGATACGCAGGACCCAAAAACAATTAGAAAATTTTTAGAATTAGAAAATGTCTGGCTTGAAGAGGGTCTGGAATTTTCCGTATACACAGCATGAAATAGTTGAGTGGAAATGGATGTAGGAGTTAGTAATGAGGATATCTATTTAGGACTATAGCTGATAGGGCACAGATGAATTGATCGTTAATGGAGTCATTAAAGATAAAGAATGTAGCAGGAAACCAAGATTTAATAGCAATCGAGCCGCCTCAACAGCATCATTTACGCCGGAAGGTTGCACTGTCGGTTTAGGCGATAGCATCCGTATTTACTTATTATTTTTTATTTAGTACTTATTCATGTATTTATTTTAGTAAGACATGGAGTTCAGCTGAATTAAATTAACAACCGAGTTCAGCTGTTTCTTACAAATACATCTTATGCTATGTATTATTAATAAACGTTAAAGTTATTTAAAAAAAAATTAAAAATAAATAGAACAAAAATCCTGCATAAGTACACAAAGGGAAAAAAATGTGTCTACATCTGTTTCAGCGGCACACACATAGCCGGTGGAAACATGCAAAAACTGGGTAATTCATAATAGTGAAAATATGTAATTTTTGACTAATACGGAGATATCAAGATTAGAAGCTAATGTAGATACGACCTAGACAAAGCGAGCGTAGTAAAGTTTCTAAAGAAGCAACGTGTCGTTGGTACCGTTTATTAACTTAATTTAAAATGAAACACCGGGGATAAATCTACGTACGTGACGAAAGCAATCTATTTTTACAAGGAGACAAGGAGGAAAGCTGGCCCTAACTCAAATTCCTAATGACAATGAGTAGGAATTGCTTTTCAACTGATTCTAATGGCCTCTCTGAGCTGTTGTGACACTTTTTTTAACGTATGAATCATCAAGCTCTTTACACCATCGTCTAATAAAACCAAGCCTTAACCTAGCTTGATTAGAAGAGAGATCTACGTGCAAATTAAAACGTAGTCCGTGGTCGAATAAAACGCTTAAGTCCATGAATGAATCTACGCTACCCAATTTTTGTGAATCAAACCCTTCTCGATAATCACAATTTCTTATATAGGAACCAGCTAATCAAGGTACGAATCAGAAATATGAATCGAAGGTAAACCACGAAAACAGTTTAGCATCGTCAGCGCACATTGAAATATGATTGGACTTAGTCACCGGTGGGAGATGATTGATGTGTACGATAAAGAGAAAGTATCTTAAGTGGCTACTTTGATGGATATCTGAAATCACGTGGAATTGATCAGAGGTAATGAATTTAACGAAAACCCTAAACGACCTATTATGAATATTAAAGTTTATCCCAATAAGTATAAAGTTGAAGACAGGGATCAGAAGTTTAAAGACCAATAATTTGTGGCTACTTAAGTCAAACCCTTCAATAAAATCAATGCATACGATATCCACACGAGAGTCATCAGAAAAAGCCTTGCAAACATGGTAAGTAAAATCTAACAGGTTCGTACGAAGCCACGATGATATAGAGAAATATAAGATTTGATAGCAAAAGCTAATTGTTGAGTAATACATTCAAACAGTTTATGTAAAGCAACTTGCCAATGCCTCTGTAGTTTTCGAGCAGATGTCTGTCTCCTCTTGTGTAAAGTGGAATAAGGAAACAGCTCTTCAACACAAAGGAAAAACACCTGCTTTCAAAGAAAGTTCAAAAATCTTTGGGATGGCACGACGTAATTCGTCAGAGCATAACTTGAATATACATGATGTGTCAGGACTAGTATATTTAAGTGACGCCAAACTTTGCAATACGTCGTTTTTAGAAATGATCAAATTCGGAATCTAAATCGATTTTGTGGCTTGGAGTAGGTAGTTACCAGTTAGAGCAGAGTCAACGGTAAAAAATTGTTATCGATAGTATTCAGCAAAGACTTTTGAGGTTTCAATATCACCAGAGCAGTCAGAGTGCTTGAAAGAGATTAAGAAGGGACACTCTTGGAATTTACAAATTTATAAAAATATTTAGTATTAATAAGAAGAGAGAATGTTTCCGTTTGACGCATCTACGATAACTTTGATCGTTTGATCGTAAATTAATCTACGTCTGACTGAAGACTAAACGAAAGGATTATACGCAGAACCATTGTTCTACCATGTTTCTACCAAGTTTGAAGTGGATATTTTCAACTTTACGATCAGGAGATGTTAACAGCAAACACTATAGAGACATTAATCATGATCAAGAATATCTATATTTTCTAAGGTGTCTCAAGCTTACTTTTGGGTTTTGGAATCATTATGGAAAAATGAATACACTCCCATCCTTCAGTGGTGGATATAACAATTGACTTTTCAAAATGTTGTAATAATATTGAAACTTGGCGTACTGATATTTTAGTTATGGAAAGATTCCCTATGAATCTTTCCCAAATGTGGCCAAATTGGAGTTGTGGAATATTTCCTAACCAGCTCGGCTTCAGTGCGCCAAGTCGATCTGCCTCTTGAAAATGCCAATTGAGCGGATTGATACGCTTCTTGAATTGCTTTTAGACAATTGACTTTATTCAATTCTTTCTTGGCTATTTATACACAAATTATTACACAAAATTACGCTAACGTAAACAAATAATAATTGTTTCAGTTTGGGCGCCTGGCATCGTATAGCATTTTGTAATGCAATATTCAGCCAGGTGAAGTGCAACATAATTTTCATTTTTCTTTTTAGCAAGAGAATTACGCTGAATTTGCATTATAGAATTATGCATAATTCTGTCGCACTTCAAAATGGATGCATACGACGGTATGCCATCACAATACAATTTTATGGTTTCTAATCATAAGGGAAGCAAGACAGAACCTTTAAAACTATTTTGCGTATTCCTAAAATAAAGATATATTATCTGCTTAAAAATACGTTAACTAGCTCTAAAATAAATATTGGTGGACACAACAGCTAGGTGGATTAATTTTATCTTAATATTGCCTACAATATAGATACGCAATTAAGGAATTTAGAGAGTAAAAAGCGACAAGATAAGTATGTTAATTCTAAATTAATTATGGTAAAATTCACGAGGTGATAGATTAAGTTTTCTGTACAACGACTTTCAGCGAAGTGAAAGGTGGAAGATAATTTTCATTCATTCTATTGCGTCAATAAGTACAAGCAATGGCGTGCCAACCGAATACAACTTTCTGACGTATTTCTATTATAGTATTTAACTAATTTGTTGCACAACATCGGGCAAGTACTTCGTGGTAAGAGTTGTCTAATCGGAACGGATGTGAAAATAGCAAATTTTAATGCTTTATATAAAGAAAATATTATTGTTTCATATTTCCAGCAGAAAAATCAATCAAAATGTTATATTGTGCTATTATATTGTTAGATGCAGTTATATACAAATTCGCAAATTCGCTAGTAGAACCAAAAGATGATTTGCTGAATCAACATCTACCGTTTCCGTTCCAAATCAACTTTATCTTGATCTGCTTATTACAAGGTTGCCTGATATTTTTGTCATGTTTATTATATTATTCATTTTTATTATTATTTTTTTTATCAAATTATAAATTTTTATTAATTAGTTAAATGTATGTATTAAACAATTACATAGCTCTTCTTTCGATCCAGAATTCGATCCATACCGAATCATTCCATGAATTCAAAACGATTTTCTAAATCGATTTAAGCTTGCGTGTCCGTCTCAAGTCTGTCCATGCAGTTTTTGGTTCATTCTACATGTTTTGGTCCAAGGACAAATCCGTCGAAAATGCACTGGGTCGACCACTCGCTGTAGAAAACCTAGGTTTATAATGTCGCTAAATTCCATAATTTTCAATATTGCACAGAAATTGGCCCATAACTTCTCATGATGTATAACCCCTTATATGTCGGAAATTTATCCTTAATAAACTTTGATCGTATAATTTTTTACACCCCGCCATCTATTAGGGTTATTTGGAAAATCATGCTCATCGCAACAAAAATTAATTTACAGTGTTTTACTATGAAATCTTTGACAAGGAAATTAAATTTGCTGAAGCTTGCTCGCTTGTTGACGTTTTCAGCTTCCTCTACTAAGAAGGCTTTCGTGAAAAGTATACCTTTCGGTAAGAATTATGTGTAATTTTTACTGCGTAATATCGCACTGCCAAATGCAATCTTTAATTTTCTTTATTTGATTTGATTTTTTTTTTTTTTTTCGAACGATCGTATCAACAGTGTTCACAGAAACCCTGTCGAAAAATAACTTGAAAGTTAATCCTTTAAAATTATATGAATTTTGTAAAAGAGTCCAAAACTTATTTTGTTCAAAATATACATAAATAACAAAGATGACAACATCGAAATATAAATGATTCTTAAGCCCAATCGTTATTCAATTATAAAACAATGAGGGGCGATCAAACAAAAATAACGAAAATCGTTAAATCAACCGTGGCATTTTTCACCGCTGGGCTTTTTTTGTGAATTTACGGAAAGAATCGAGTTTCAGCGAACAATCCTCGAACTCTTGGTGCTTTGATTAAAAATCATCTTCAAGTTATACAGCGCTGTAAAATGTTTCGTAAAAAAAAATTGTATAAAATTGTAAAAATGGAAAAATATTTTATCCCAATGTCAATCGAAAATATTTGTCTACTTTCGGAACAGCAAAATGGATAATCCCATTTATAAAAAAACAATTCTGACATTCTGGAAGCCTGCGGAAACACTCTTCGTTGGCAACAGCAGAAGGTATGAAAAGATACTTCCTAAATCTGCTTATGCAAATATACGTACATACATGTGCACATGTAATATTTGAAACTTATTTAAATGATGCTTATATTCAAATAATAGTATTAAGACGTCCATACATGTAGCAAAATGTAAAATTCTTTTAATATCGTTTAAAAGGCAGAGCGATTCAGTAATTAGCAATTCCGTTTGTTTTGTCACTTGCCTGTGAAATAAGTAATTTGATTTACATTTGTACAAGCAACAGTCCTTTATTAAATTAACAAGTAAATTAAAAAACCACTGACGACGGCCACAACCCCTCTTGCGTGCGAGTAGAGTGTGTATAGATGAATGTTGTACGTGATGATATAAGAATGTATATATTAATGTACCATTTGCTCTATTTAAACTAAACTTCGAAAACCTCATAGCAAAATTTCAAATCCAAAGAAGTTGTCAAAGTATGAAGTGAAAAGACGCGATGCGGCCCTCAAAGAGAACACACGTCAATTCAAGTTAAGGAATGAAAAAAGGAGAAGTAAATAAAACGCAAACACTATGATGAGTGCTTAAATAAAGGGATGTGCCATCATCGGAAACTACCTGGAAGTGGTAAATGTGTACGCTCTCATGCAAAAACAAAAGGCGCATTAAAAACCATTACATGTAAACAATGTAAATTTCTAAAGCAAAAGGAAAGTTTCCGACAGCTTCTTTATATATTTGTGCTCCATTTACGACATGTGCCTAGTCTTGCGTCAACTTGAACGTTTGTTAAGTCATCATTTTGATATTTTCACTAAATTTCAGCTTCCTGTATAGCAAAGCAAACTCTAAATACTATATTAAAAAAGGAAGAGTTAAAATGTACACTATTAATTTTTCACATGCGTTATATTATTTAGACGACGAAAAAGGGAGAAGGGAGTCGGTTACGGATAATCGTCATCGCATGTTTTATAATGCATTCATTGAAATGTTTTATATTATAATTGGTTAATAAACAAAATTTCTATATAAAGTAAACTGATTTTGTCAAGAGAAAAAAAAGTAAAGACAATGTAAGTATAATAAAATTTGCAAAATCCTAATTGAACTCAAAGCACTAAGTTCTCATGTTGTCAGATTCTTTCACTACCCTTCCATTTTTCTTTTTCTTATAGAATATGTCAAAACAGTACATACTTTTTTATTATTTTGGCTGCTGTAAGTAGATTCCAAATTTTTTTCATAGCTAATTTGATTTAATGCTGGTACTCTTTTCAAAATTAGTAATAGTGCGTAAATATTAGATTAGCAAACAAATATTTAATTACTTTGCAATAACTTAAGTGTGCAATATAAGTAGCGCCCAAAATACAGATATCCGTCAGAAGAAAAGGAAGAATTTATTCACTATTAAAATAGCTTCGATACATTTGTCTGTTAAAAAGAGTATCGACTTTGATACCCAACAACTAATTTAGCTGACGCTGTCAAGAAATTATGTTTGTTTTTGGAAGGGCTACGAGTCCACGAATTTCTACATGGCGGGCGGTCGTTTGCTTGACGTACATACCTTAAAACGAAAAGGGATTTGCAATATCAACTACTCACGAAAAGACAAAAGGACTTGATTTTAAACTTTCTCTACATAAAATGATCGGTTTCAATTTAATATTATTATGTTATATTATATTAATATTATTATGGTATTATGTTATTCAGTGTATAAAAATGCTGATTATCAAGAGCAGAAAAATGCATATTCAACGTTCATTGCTTTTATTGTTTGATTTGAAGAAATCTACTGCCGAAGCCCATCAAAGACTTTCAGAAGCTTATGATGATGCGGCCCCATCATATCCGAGTTGTTGGATTTTGTTTTTTGTTTCAACCTGAAGGACCAAAAATGTTCGAAGGCAATGAATTGCAAAACTCATTGGGCGAAAACCGAGTTGAAACTTTCAAAGAACTTTCGAACAGCTTAGCAGTTGATGTTCACATGCGATGGGAAAGATCCAAAGAGAGGAAAAATGGGTAAAATACGAATAGCTTGAAAATGGCATCTTGAACCTTTTCAATATGGCGGTTTCATTGCTAGCAAGGCAAAAGAAAGTGAGCTTTCCGTAGCGTATTGTGACGAAAATAGGAGCGACTACGTCAACGCCATGCGCAAGAAGTCATGTGTTAGTCCAGACCCATCCATGTATTGCAAGAGTTACCAAGGATACTTCCTGGCTCATCCAGCGAACTCACCAGACGTACCTTTTTCTTCTGATTACCAGTTGTACAGATCGAAGCACCATGGCTTGACTAACCTGCGAATTGTTAAAGAAGAGTGAAAATGGGATTGAATCGTTGTTAAGCCAATGGCGGTCTTTCGAAACGGTATCGTCGCGTTGGGAAAATTTGCCGAAAATATTGAAAAATATCTCTGTAAGGATTGGGACTAGCAACGCCGGCTCAAATCTCAAGCGCGGTAGAGTTCTCAACACAGACGAGCAATATGGTCCAAGTTATCCTTTAAATCCTTACAAATTTATTTGCAAAATATGTAGGTATTAAATGAATAAATAAATATATTGCACCAATTTTTCTTAATAAATGCCTTTTTCAAGTGAAAATATAATCAAAACACATGGAAGCACCTACTAAGTGTAAAAATAGTGTGAAAATAACGGAGTGATAATTGACTTTTTTAACTAGTAATATTCCTAAATTCCCAAAAATATTATATAATATATCTACATAAAGTAGTCAATTGTGCAGAAAAATTTTCAGCATAGTTTTTCACCTCATTACCGAAACTTGCTCTACACTGCATGGTTAATACATTTCGCTTGATGTGTATACTGTTATCGAAGCAGCTTAGAATTTTGATCGACCTACTGGGCTTCGTTCTGAACAGATTTAAAACAAAAAGGAGAGAAATATATAGATATTTTTTCTATTCATATTTGAGTTGATCGAAAAATGGTTATGTTTGCGATTGTCAGTTTTATCTTTGCACAACTGTGCGATTTATTTGTTCCGTTATTGTGCGTCTGTCAATACTTCTGTGTTATTTCGCTTTGATCTTTTTTCATTAAATTGATTTGCTGGCATGTTTCGCTGTTGTCAAGCATTTCGACTTCGTAAGCCAAGATTTTCCTTCGCGGCAATTTTTTTTTTCACTGAGTCAGTTAATGAACACAGATGAAAATTATTATATTTTAATATTATTAAATTGTTTCGATCAATGCTATAGGGTCAAAACACAGTAATTTTTCTCTTCCTTTGTGTACCATCAATCGTTCCAGAGATCATCATATACTGGCGCCATCACTAATAAATCGCATAGAAGTAACAAATAATAAAAACTGAAACTAACTATATCGCCGACCGGCCTGCTCCATCTTACTAAACAAAACAAAAAAAGGTAACTAAAATGTTATATAATCAATAAGTGTTGACAACAGGCGCAAAGGTTCATTTGCCTTATGTTATTGGCAGTATATAAACATCGAGATTGGCGGAGATGAAATCTTGTACAACGTAGAATGGCTCTGCGCTTTGAAGCCGCTTATGTTACCCGAAGGTACGTAATTGGATAATTTTATGTATTTGTCAGTAAGTTAAAATATACGTATTGTTACATGTACACATTTGCGAAAATATTGCGCGTCGAAACAGGTTTTTGAATACATTTTAAGATACACTGATGTGATTCAGAGTGGCATAAGAAAAGCCCATACGTTAAACGGGATCATTTAGCCCTCACTTTGGAGTTGTTGTGGTCGGGGGGCTATCAATACCTGGCGCGTAGCGATTTTTACTTCAGCGTTGAACAGAGCCCCATTTCTGATTTTGTTTTAGATATAATACAAGAAGTGGCGACAAACTTTGCGCAGAATGGATTAGGTAAGTTACTAATGCCAACGCAAAACAGTGGTCCTATAGAAGATTTTGCGTTTCTAGTGATAAGTAACTTTTTCTGCTTCTCTTGTCCAATAAATGATGATTGAAATATTCCTGATATTTATTGAAATGATCGAATTCATAGATGGAAGCTACAGCTAAGTCAAGCATAGGCTGAGTGGAATGATGGTGAGTTGATCTACATACATACATACATGATTTTGCCTATACACATGTAAATGTTTTGTTCATAAGCTGTACCATTCAAGTTTTCAGGCGATAGCGGAAACCCTTCACAGTCACCCCGTACTGACGCCGTACAGAAATTCAACCGATCTCATTGAGCAGATATTCAATGCATTGCAAAGTAGTATTGTTGAAATATTTATATGTTTATATAAAGGTGAGTATTAAAGCGATTTTTCAAAAATATAAATTAAGCTTGTATATTTTTCGATGGAAGATGGGAAAATTTGCAAACGCTTGTGCATTCCCCCATGACATTTACGTGGACTATAAAGTGCAAATGCGAAAATTTAGGATTTAAATCTGCAGCTTCCGCATTTTATATCATCGACGGTGTAATCTTTCCACTAGAGATCTGTCAATTGAAGCGAATAAGTGAGGAAATGAGACACTGCTTTTCTTCTGCAGTTTCAAAATCGTTTGTACTGAAATAAAAATGCATAGGATAAATATACTTTAAGATGTTTTGCGAAAATTAAAAAATTGGCTTTTATTTATATAAGACAAAACTAGGATTATATTATACGTAGTCAAAATAATGTGACAAATATTCAAAGTTCAAGTCCGCAATTCAAAGTTTTCGTAAGAAACAAAAATATGAAATTTTATGTATTATATGAAGTTATTTCACTTTATTTCTTTTTATGAAAAGTATAACGTAACTTTATTTTTATTTACGTTTGTATGATTTTATTATTGATTGTATCATGGTAAATAAACGAATGTCACACTTGCGCCTTATTTTTCTAATAATTGTTGGCAATAAATCTGGAATGAAGGAAGCCATACATAATACTCGCACAAATAGTTCTCAATGTACTCCCTTCCAATGATAGCGAAAAGCAAAAAATATATAATGATATTTACGGAATTGATTTCTTAGAGTTCCATTTATATGAGAAAACATCTGTGTGTAAATAGAAAGAAAAATACGTTGCACTCTTAACCTTTTTATAAATCTTTTTTGACATTTTTGTTTGATTTTTCTTCCTAACAATAGCAAAAGAAAAGTTTATAGAAAGGGACAATGATTAGGTGGAATTCGCTATCGTAACTGGATGGATAATTGCCATCTTAAAGAGTACTTAAATCAAAAATATTGAAAAATATTAGGAATAATTTGTTTTCGATTAGCTGAATGAACGAATTCTGGCACTTCGAAAGTTTGAAATTTTAGCACTCTAGACACTCTATATGGGTTATTTTCACGCATCGGTTTTAAAAATACGTGAGGTGATTTAGTCACACGAAAATAATGGAATGTAGATATACTCCCATCAAAGAAAATGCATAACGTTTGAAATAGTCTTTCTGTCCTTTGTTATTTCTCCCTCAGTGGGCTTTGTATGAATATATGTTTGCTGCCTTCGCAAGCTTCGCAATCCCTTACTAACATTAGAAGATATATGAGATCATTGATATTTTTCTCTTAATGGAATAAAGGTCTTATGAAATTCGCCCCGTCCAGCAGATGGCGAAAAATATGCCACATTCACTAAAGTTGGTCTCAATTAAATTGCCACCTACATTTCCCAAACATTATCATCATTTGTTACAGGTTGCAAGTGAACACCTACGTGCGTACACCATTGCGTACGACTTTCAAAAATGAGCAGATCAATAAATCACCCAAGTATGTAAGAACATTCTCATAGGGTTACATAGCCCATCAAACGACACCTGCGCTCTGCAGCATAGCATTACCCGAAAGAGCATAACTTTGAGCTGATATAGCGGTCTGCCTGCCATTGCCAAACCTCTTTGCTCCCGCGAGTTTCTTTCGAGTGGAGTTTGCATAAAAATTGTCTTCTTAATCCATCGCAGGAAAAAACTTTGTAGCGCTACTGCTCAGCCAGGGTATAATTACAGAAGGTCCGTTTCCAAGAAGTTTGTAAAGTAAACTTACTTGGACCTTCGTGTTTTTTTTTTTTATGATTATTTATTTCGTATTAATTCTCGAAAATATTGATAAAAATTATAGTTATATACTTACATGTAATAAAAAAAAAACAACAAAGCGATTTGATGACTCGCGTGTTTTATTTCGTTAAATTTTAGCCTTAACTTCCGTGGCTTCCCTTTCTTGATGGTTTTGTTAGAAAAAATTTTTTGTAACAAGGCATCTTTTGTTACGACAGCCAACCTAATTGGCAAAAAGGGTCGCTCCTAAATGGCTTTTTCTTAAATTATATTATCTTACTATCCGAAATGTCATACAGGACAGCGGCTAAGTTAAGCCAGCCGTTGCCTATACGTGTAATCGGACTCAGCAGATAAACTAAGCCAGCCGGTTCCTAAGCCGTCATCAGTAGTATCAGTTTTACACAGAAAGCGGCTAAGCTACGCTAGCCATCCCCCATCCACAAAGTCAAAAAATATATATATTTATTTTTGCAATTACGAATTTACGTCTTGGTCTGCTGTAACACAACTGAAAAACGATCTGTGAGCCGCGCTTTTATAGCTGCCATCACGATCGCTTAAAATCTTCCTCAAAAAGATACGCTTGTTATTATATATATTGGGTATGCCTATTGATTGTTCATACCTACCTACAAGTGCTTTGTGTTAAACTTATGCAACATGTAAATGTATTGGTGTTAACTACAAATATTTAGTGTTGAACTTACACAGGATGTAACTATATTAGTGAAAAGCTGGCGTCAGTGAATTCAATGAACGCATGATATTAAAGAGGGTTAAATTCATGCTATGTATGTGAAAGAATCGTTTGTGTGCGAGTGAAAAACCCGCTTCCGCACGGTCAAGTATATATTAAACCTATGTGAAAACGGTTTTAGCAATGAGAGAGCAAAGCAAGTGTCTAGAGACTATATATATGTATGCACGAATATTGCAAATCAGTCTTGGAGGATCAGAATGTGGACCTATATTCTTATATATATGACCACACGTGTATAGGGGTAAGAAACAACACGTAGTTTATAAAAGTTGTTAGAATTCGGTTAGAAATTGTTATTATTATTATTATTATTATTATTAATTTCGCCAGAGAAATAAATTATAAGACTAAGCTCTTAAAAGCACTAGCATCTAAGGCTATCGGCCTTTATTAAAAACGGTTAGAAATTAAAAAAATTCACTTGTATAGGAAAAAGGGTATGGAAATTCTTTCATGTAGCATCGTGAATTTGCTGACACTAGAAATAAGACCCGGTTTATGGACATTACTAGAGTTATAAAGCCAAGCATATGTACATATATAAACATAAGAAACATCAAAATGATTATATTCCTAAAACCTATACGTATTGTTACGGTAATCCCAATTCTGGTTTCATGCCAACTAATTGATTTTCCTCGAAAAAAGGTTTCCGCGAGTTGGAAGAACTCACTGCGTATTCGAGGCGCGGCATTCAGTTGGCGGCCGGTGACAAAAATTAAAAAAGAGGGGGAAAAACTAAGTGCACATTCATGTCACGTCATACAGGACGGGAAAGATTATCAGAAAACACATGTGTTATGATAAATCCCTTATGTAAGCAGAACATTTGAGCAGAACGGGTCAGTCGAAAAAGAAAACTTAAGTCGAAAGATCGAGGGTATTGTAAAAATAAATAAATTGTTAATAATCTTACCAAAGGAAATTGACTGTAAATCAAACCACGACCTAGTGATATAAAGCGTATCAAGAAAAGAATTTGGTAACAACTGGCGTCAGAAAGGAGATTGTGCAAACGAAGAGAAATGGTGGAATTAGAAGAACTCAAAATGGATCAGCTCAAACACGAGTTAGGAAAAAGAAACCTACCTGCAGGTGGTACCAAAGCTGAATTAAAACAAAGACATCTAGTGAAAAACGGAGATGGCCTGTCCATGTTTGAATTCGAATATAATATCTAGGAAAGGGAGCAAACCGAAAACTTTGGAGAAACAGAAAATGCAGCTACAGCAGAGGAAAAACGCGGCAAGAAAGAGGCGAAGATGGTATATGTATACCGAATATCACTGTTACGCAATTCATGCAGCAAACGCAACAGCAAATGCAAAACGTGCAACAGCCAATGCAACAAGGGCAACAGCAATGCAACGAGGGCAACAGAAAATACAGTCAAGACAGTTAAAAATGGAATCAAAAATTAACGGGACGACGCAAAAATCGTTAAATTTCAGGTATCTCAAGGCTTCCTGGATATACGAATAGACGAGGTTTTCAGGAATTCGAGGCAAAGTTAATGTGCTGGAACGGAAACCTTATGATGCGCTAAGCCGATTTGATGCCAGAATGAATTCCCTGGGAGAAAAAGTTAGAGCGGAACGGGAGGAAGATACAGACGCCTTGCGAAGTGAAATAAAAGCCCTAGAACAAGGAATGGCTAATCTAGAAACTAATGGCCTTACCACCAGCTCTATCAAAGCAAAATCACCCCTATTTGGCTGCATCACTAACATCGTCGCATTCAAACTGCTATTCGATGTCTTCGCAACAAAAAATACGTCGGACGACGACTATAAAGCGGTGCGCTTAATAACTTCCTTACGAGGAAGAACAGCGGAAATTATCCAGATAATCTTGGAAGGAAAACTTGGAATATTGCAATTATGGTTGCATTGGAAAGGATATATGGTAGTAAAACACCTGAAGAAGGTAAGCCACCTGGAATTGCTTTCTTTCTGTCAGAAGCTCAACGAAAGGATCCAAGAATACGCTACGGGAATCGAATGCCTGGCCAAACTCGCATACGCCGGTGTGCCCGATAGTGGGCTGAGAAGATTAAAAATTTTTGATCAGGAGAGGCAACTCAGTCAGTTTTCTCCAGTGATATATCAACACCAACACTATGTCCCCATTCACTGATGACTCTCATAGAGCTTTCACCGTGTTCTTCTATTACTTTCGTGGTCCTACCTCTCACTACGATGAGTAGCTTAATTGCATATGGAGAGAAATCAAGTATAACATGCTTTTTAGCTGCCTTAAAAAACCATCCATCATAATGTTCCATATAAATGGTGCACTGATGGATCCTTGTGGATAACCTCTAACCACATCCCTGAAGGCTTTCCGCCGACAACACAAGCTCGCCCAGAATTTAATTTTCAGGTAATTTACCTCTCCCAGCCAGGCAAGCATAATGTTCCAACTGAGATAATCAAACGCTCCTTTAAAGTCAATAATATGACTAAGACATATTCCTCGTCACAATCCCTGACACTTGTCTCCACATGTAGCCAGGCATCTTCCGTCCGGAGACCTTTACGGAAGCCAAACTGCCTTTTAGACAGAGTAAGGGTAGAAATCATCTAAAGCCTCTCTATCATTATTCTTTCCAGTACTTTCCAAGCACTGCGAGAAGACTGATACCCCGATAAGACGAAGGATCACTTGTCTTCAGGCGACTTCAGAAGAACTACTACATTTGCCATTTTCCAATGCACAGGAAAAGAGCCTTCAGACAGACACAGACAGTAAGTCGTATGTAGGTAATCAGTAATAACCTTCCAGATGCCTTTTGCCATCTTCCTGGTAATTCCGTCAATGCCTGGCGACTTTTTTGATCTGACTTTGGAAATTGCTTACTCCACTTCATATTTTTCCAAGGGAGGAGTAAGAGACGCAAACCCAGTATTGGGATGCACCTCATGATCCTGCCTAGGGGAGAATGTTCCCAGTAATGCATCAAGGCACTTCTCCAAGTGGATAGTACTCCATTTGAAGTGCGAATACCGCTGATCTCTAAGGAGTTTCTCCCGTTAATAATACGGTACACCTGACCCCAAGGATCATCGCAGTTTCGGAAGACAAGATTTCTTTAATCGTCCTCTTTAGTTTCAATAAGCATGCGTTTGTAGTGATTGAGCCAATTTGACTCTGACCGCAAGGATCATCGCGGTTTCCTCTTCAATGAGAATGTGTTTGTAGTCATTGAGGCATTGTCTCAGTTCGACTCTTAACTGAACAGCGTTCGTGGCATTAGACATTCTCGCCCGCTGGAACTGCCTTCTAGGATGGCGGATAGCATTTCTTTTTTCGGCCAGACGACGTGTCCACCACTTTACCCTTCTTTGATTTGCCTTGGGGCATCTCTCGAGGAGCAAGTCGTCGACACTCCGAACCGAATCACTTACGTGATCTACCGACTCATCTAAGGGCTTCTTCTGAAAGTCCCCAAGTGGCACCGCAGTGACCGCCTCCCGAATAAGGACAACGCAGGTGTCCCAGTTTATCCTGGAAGTACGCCAATGTTTGATGCGAACTTCAACAGGCGCAGTCAGGGTGTAGCGCATCACCACTTTAATAACATGACGATCGCTAATACCCCACCGACCCTTAAGCCCCCATGAAAAGTCAAACAATCCCATTGCTGCCCTAATGGCAATAGTGAGATCAACGTCACTAGCCCTAAGTGAACCATGAAAAATGAAACATTCACTTGGCTCATTTAATACTTGGACAATTCTGGTTATATATCACTCAGACAACACTTCACCTTCACTTTGCTAAACCATGAAGGTGACCAAGCGTTAGCATCCAGCCCCAGGATCAATGGGGTGTCACCAGCAAGCAGTAACATCGAATGCATATACCTAAGAGAGTCATCCAATTCTTGATTGAACTTACAATAAAAGCTTGCACAAAACAGCCTTCCATACGAGCCTTCAACGGACACACAGACACCATGACTATTTGTCATGGCAACTTTGGCTTCCATTTTCACATCAATCACAATGACAGCAGAGGGGCTATTGTGGTCAAAAAACACACGCACATCCGCTGGTAAGTCCTTGCGCCTACCAAAGGATACGTACGGCTCCTGTACCAATGCCACCCCATTGCCTACCTCACGCATTCACTGGTCGAACTCACACAGCGCCTTACAATTGCAATTGCAGTTATATTGGAGTAAGGCCATTTTAAAGGCGAGCTGCCACCCGCGCAACCATCCTATTATATTCAGGACAGGCGGAGGACATCATAAGACTACCTGCTGGGAGCCCTCCAAATTTTTAATTTTACAGTATGCCGCGTTCGTACACACACTGTATCTGTGGCCATTTTGTCCACAGTGTCGGCAAATTATACCCCTCAACCTGCCATCTTTAACCATGCGGTAAAAGCTGAGATAGCGTTAGCACATGGGCACCTCATCGTAGGGGCGTACTGGAAACGACATTCACTCTGCGTACATCCTACCAGTGCGCAAAAGGCAATCCATGGCAATGTTACAACCTTCCAAAATAACGTTGTCTTCCTGTCAGCGTTTGCCCATGGTTTCGAAACAAGGCGGACCCCGTCGTCAAACTCCTTACGACTAGAAAATAAACCTTTAAGGTTTATCTTACCCATAGGAACGGACGGATTCAACTTCTGATGGATAGACTGAACTAAACCTCTCTGGCCGAATTTTCTCACAACAGAAACGTCAAGCCCTGTCTTCTCAAACCTTGTGTTGACCACAATCTTCTCCCTCTCCGCAGGGGATGGCGCACGAACTACAACTCCACCCCCGCGGATCGGCTTAATACCGTGAACGCTAACGCCCAACTTAGGTCCCACACGTTCCACCACCTTTTTGACCACCTCATTATGTATGTGCACAGTATTTTTACTATAGGTTTCCACTGGCTTTGGCGGTACAACAGTCTGTACAGCCTCAACAACGGGTTGTTGGGATTGCTTCACCGAAGGATTTAAAACATCAAATACCTTTCTCCAACTCTTCAATGCAGCCTCTAAAGCGAGCATTTTCCACTACCAACACGAAGAGGATCGCCTCATACTTTCCACCAGAAGGTCACTAGCAGCTTCCAGTGAGACATTCCTCGGCGAGAAGACGCATTTTTGAAGACGAGTAGTAACCGCCTTCACTTCGCTCACCGACCCTATAGCAGCCTTTCGCTCCTCCCCACGCACTGGCCTGCTAGCGGCAGAAGCTGCGTTGCAGTCACAGGGCCGGTTTTAGCTTTGCGCCTCTTTAGAGCATCCGACCGAAACACGGAAAGGATAGGCATTGAATCGCTAATCGGCGTGCTCATTTCTACCGTGGTGTCACTATCCGACACATCGAACGGACCGTGGTTAAGTTTAGTATCAACCCCTTTTAGTGGACTAGCCTTCTAGCCACTCTTCCCCACCGTAATCTCTTCATCGGAGGACGTCATTTTTTCGAACAATCCCCGCGCTATATTCTTCGGACCAGGGTTCCTTTTCTTACCCTTCCCCATTGTGAACTAATTATGAGATATATTCAAATATCTTGCTAAGTCCACTAGTAGAGTGGTACAAAGACAGGGGAGATCCCGCCAAATTCAGAACCAATAGTATAGGCCACAGGTCATCGAGAGCTCAAGCTAAGCAAAACATGTGTTATCGAGCCGAATCAGGAATGAGAAAAAGACAACATCTTTACTGGTTTGGCAACTCTACGTGCTTGTTATAGTCGCGTTTTTATTCTGTACAAGAAATATTCCAAATTCTTAGTGTATTTCTTACCTTTTTGGCTTTATTCGTGTCGAAAGCATAAAAATTCTTTAGAAGAATAAAGGGTGTCATTTAACTTATATGATATATTAATCTAGCTAGCAAAGTTACAACTCGTAGCATACGGTGTGGCTCGTCATCTCCCAGTTCTCTTAACTCTGCTTCGCTGGTACAAGTTAGCGCTTCCTCTAAACCTACAAGAACGTTAGCGTTTCTATTCTGTTAGTCGGTCAGTAAAAAAAGGTTACAAACAAGCAAGAAAGACCCTCTGGTTTGAGCTATGCTGAAGTGGTAAGGATATCTCCTCCCATTGGCGTCATTCAATCTACTCAAGCGCCATCGCCTAAAACTAATGATGAGCTTAGTAAATCGTTCTCTCACCCCGTCTGTTCGAGTGTGAATGCTGGTCGCCACACTGGGCATGTCGCGCAAGCTGCTCGTGCTAGTGTGGTTACCCCTTCTATATTCTCCTCAACTCAAAACTCCCCATCCGTGAACCCTACTGCTCCTAATACCGATGACATTTGCTTGAAAGCAGTTCCTCCCAGAAAGGCAATATTTGTGTCAAGACTGGCACCTGATAAAACTTTGGATAACATACAAAATTATCTAGCAGCGAAAGTCCCATCTGTCAATTTGGCTCCTTCTCAACCTAGAGCAATGTCGTCTTTTAAAATTCTACTTCCGACTAAAAACACGGATATTTTGTTAAATAAACCATTGTGGCCTGTTGAATCCTTAATTAAGAAACTTATCCCTCGTGATCGACCTCGTAATACTAATACGGTAGCCCTTTCCCCTTCAAAAGACAAAATATGTGTTCACGCTCATTATATATCAAAATTTTAGGAGCCTTAATACAAAAATTCGTTCTACTTTCCTAAATTCAATGAGCACGGTGTTTTCCTATTTGGCCTTCACTGAAACTTGGTTAAAGCTGATCTACATTCGTTGGAACTTTTCCGTAATTCGTTTCAGGGATTCAGAATTGTGCGCGTGGACTTGGTGGAATTCCATTATGTGTACTTAAATCTTGCGCTGTCGAGTGATGCAGTGTGATGTCAAAGATTTTTAACCAGTCCTAGAATTTATTTTTCCTTTGTAGTGGAAGAGTACTTTCCTTATTCCTTTTCACAAAAGTTGAAGTAGACAAGGGGTTGAGAAATACAGGAGCATAGCCAAGTTGAATGTCTTGACTAAACTGTTCAAGCGATTTGTGACTCAGCATTTGGTCTTTGCCATTATTTCGTATATTTCTCTACACCAGCATGGCTTTCGGCAAGGTAGATCTACGGCCGCCAATTTGTTAGAGTTTAGTTGTCATGTTTTCAAGGCTTCCTCTAGTGTCTCTTGCACTGATGTAATATATATTGTTTGCCTTTAGGAATTTGGGTTGACACTCGAGTGCCTCTCTTCCCCCTATGAAAATAGGTTGCTTCGATTATCCTTACCGTCACTTGAGAAACTTTCATTTTTTCTTAGGGTTTCGTTCTTAATAAAGGTAATAAATGGTACTTATGTCTCGCCCGCATTACCCGGGGAGATAAGCTTAAATGTCCCCAACCGCTTCTCTAGGCACTTTATCTTGATTAAACTTAGTTAGTGTAAATACAATTATGAGCTGTTTAACCCGCTCAGAGTTGTTTGCAGAAACCTAAATGATGTGTATCACTTATTCTCATTATCAGGCTCTTTAAAGTCTATTAAAGCAACTTTGTTTAATATGCGCTATTTACCTATGTCGTACTTAAATTAACTTGCATTCTTAAATTCCCATTTTTTTATTGCGAAAACTAAATGGTGTTGTCAACGTTGTCGGCTTCCAAGCTTATGGATGTTTGCAATGGCATAGGGGTTCACTTGCAACCTGGACCTGTTCGTGTTGTGGGTGGGCTTCTGTGCTGTGTCAATGCTTAGATGGCATGCTGTGCCACATGACAAAAAAAACAATTTAAAAAAGAAATTAAAATAAGAAAAAAAATATGAGCTTAAAATAGGCAAAAAATTAAGAGAAGCAGCAATCAAACTTTCAACGAGTTCGGAATATGTAAGTCTGTTTGTGAGCTGTGCTTTCCGTAATCTACACCGTTCGTTGATCTATTCTTAGTCCATCGGTAACTGCCCACAGTCCTCCTACCTTCACTCGCGCGTACACCCACCCATACTCCGAGTCAGCGGGGATTATTCTTCTTAGCCACACATTTCTAGCCAAGCACAAGGTCGAGTGTATGCAATTGTTTTATTATATTTTATTATTATTATTATTATTATTTTAATTTTAGACTAATGAATTGAATTCTTAGACTAAAAAAAGAGACATTGAGCACTAGCAACACAGGCTATCGGCTCTAATTTAAATAAATGGATATTAGATAATAAGCTTAGTAGTATTAATAAAGTAATATATTGAATTTATATTTGGTTCTGAAGCTGATTGTAGAATGTTCAAAGGGTTAATCGTTCCAAATGCAATACTTCTACCCAAGGAAAAGTTGAGGCAGTCGCAGAGAATGTGCTTTATAGTAAGAGTTTGTCCACAACAGCAGATTGGGGGAGAAGACTTCTTCAGGATCCATTGGTGAGTTGCAATTGTATGACCAAGGCGAATTCTCGAAAATGTTTGGATCTTGGTTTTCTCAACATTTGTTGGATATAGAGGTGGAGTTAATTGAGGGTTAATGCAAGAGTAGTGTTGATGATGGTATTGTAAATTTCCTTCTGCAATTTTCTCTTTAACTTTTCTTCCAATGTATCTTTGAAGATCCAACTTTTCCATGACATCATCCATAATTAGAGGAGCAGAAGCAGCATACTTTGCCGCTCGATCAGCCTGCTCATTTTCCAGTAAACCGATGTGACTTGGTACCCATAACATTTTAATTTTTCCGTCGGGTGTAGTAATTATATTCCTTAATTTGTTGATGGTGCTCCATCTCGAAGTCGAAGGGTTCCGGGTAGCTAGTAATACAGACAAACTGTCGGTAACAATGACGGTTTTGAGTTTGTTTTTATGGGCAGGGTTGGCAGCGTGAAGGATAGCTCTGGCTTCCGTTGTGAAAGTTGAAGTGCTTTCGTGAAATATGTGGTTGACAAGAACCCGTCCTGTAGCATCTACCACCGCTCAAGCAGGAGGCAGACCAGGAGATTTTGAGCCGTCTGTGTACAAAAGATTCCAACCAGTATTGTCCAATACTTGGGTTTTCTCAGCTATTAGATTCCTGAAGACGTAATTTGGAGTATCTTCTTTCTTGTGGATAGACAGTGAGATGTCAAAAGAGCAGTCTTTCAAAATCCAGGGATGTTTAACACCAAAAGAGCGGGAAAGTTTTAAGGGAATGTTCAATTCCTTTGCGATGCACAAACAATGGTCAATTGCAGATGGTGACTTTGGAATTTTCTTCGCAATAATAATCTTTCTTACGTCATCAACAAGAATGGATTTGTTTGAATTAAGAAGCTTAGGAACTATTTTACCTTTTAACTCATACAGTCAATTTTCTAAGGTTGGGAGACCAGTTTCAATTATAATATTATTTATGGGCGTCGTCCGAAAAGCATAACAACTTGCTCTAACGGCTTGGTGATAGACCGGTTTAAGGATGTTGATATTAGATTTGCAGCTATTGCCATAAATTATCAAAGCATAGTCAATCTTGCTTAACACAAGCATTTTGGTAAGATAAGCGATAGTGTTAATATGCGCATGGCTTCTCCAAGCAACGTACTGTATAAAATTAACCCTTGTTAAAGGGAGTTTTTTAAACGAAGGCAGTGTGCTTTTCAACGATAATTGTTTGAAAACGTGAGCCCGAGAACATGGAGCGTCTGCACATTTAGTACTGGCAAGTCGTTAATATGCATCAGTAGGTTTCCTGCATCGCACATTTGTTTTCGACAAATGTGCATTTTTTTTGATTTTTGTATAGAGATTATAGCTCCTGACGAGTTTACCCATGTGGAGATCTCACATGCAATAGATTCGAGGATGTTGATTGCTTTCGTGTTGTCTTTTTCTTTTGTAAAAATGTATACGTCGTCCGCGTAGAGACAATGTACCACTCTTGGTACACGGCAAAGAATTTCGCTAATATCGTTGAAAGCGATCTGGAAAAGCGGGACAGAGAGAGGAGATCCTTGCGGAATGCCATTCTTTAGCGGAAAGGAATCAGAAAGATGATTGTTGATTCTAACTTTGAACCGCCGATGCGACATGAATGATTTGATGTAGTTGAAGAATTTGGGTCCAACATTCCATGATTTCAAGAGTCTTCAAATAAGAAGAAAACCAACTCTGTTAAATACTTTTTCATAATCAATTGAGAGAATTGTTACGTGATTTCGTTCGGAAATTGCTTTGCTTGTGAAATAATCAATATGTAACAGAGCGTCGATGCATCCTCTACCCCGCTTGAAACCAACTTGTTGCTTTGTTATCAGGTTCTTGGATTCAAGAAACCAAGATAATCTAGATGCCATAATCTTCTCTAATACCTTAGAGAGGCAAGGTAAAAGAGAAATTGGGCGATAATCTGATGCGATGGAGACATTTTTTGACTTTGGATTTGGAACAACTGTTGCCAGTTTCCACATGTAGGGTATATGGCCAGTCATAAATACCGTATTATATAGGTCCAGTAATTTCTTTTTACTAGACTTAGACATAGCACTGATCATTTGGTGTGAGATGCGGTCTAGACCAGGTGTCTTCCCCTTCAAATTGGAGAGACAACTTCCAAGTTCAGAGGTAGATACGCTATTTTCCAGGAACATGGCACATCTATCGATATTATTTGAAGGAGATATTGGAGTCCTTTTATTTTCAATGAAAGCACTGGAGAAGTTGCTGTCAGAGGAGTATTCGCACCACACTTTTCCAAAGTAATTAGAAATCTCATCTGCGTCAGTTAAAGTTCCATTGGGAGTGCAGATGGCAGAAATTTGGTTCAGGTTTGAAGTCCCATTAAGTCTGTTGATTTTGTTCCAGACAACTTTCAGAAAAGTTCGAAACTAAGTGCCTTTGATTTCCGTAATTCTTTCCTGAATAGAGCATTGGCCTTTTTGTATAATAACAAGTGATTCTGATCAGGACATCTCTTAAAGCGGTGCCATAGATCCATTTTATTTTTCCTCAAAAACGAAAGCGTGTTGTTCCACCATGGAACCCTAGCTCGTTCAAAAGAGGTGTTGGATTGAGGAATAGAAAGATGGGCAGCCGTGCGAATCGCTTTAGACATAATAGCAGCATCATGGTTGCAGTTTCCGTTAAATGGCTTTGCATTCAAAAATGACTCCACCTGTTTGGAGTAATTGATCCAATCCGCTTTATCTAGGAAGAATTTGGCCTGTTTTGCTGGAGTAGCAGAGGACGTTGAAAGTTTAAGATCGATTATGATTGGAAAGTGATCACTATTATGTCGATCATCAGAAATAGACCAGGACACCAAAGGAAGAAGTGATGGAGAGCAACATGTTAAATGAATATGTGAAAAGGTATGATGAGTTGAAAAGTGCGTTGGTTTTCCATCATTTAAAACGCAAAGATTGCTTTGAAAAAAGGCTTTTTCTGAAACAGTACCGCGAGTGTTGTTCACTGTTGAGTCCCAGATGGTATTCCAGCTGTTGAAATCGCCGCATATAATTAATGGGGGAGAAAGTACGGAGAATAAACTGTAGAGTTCTTGCTGAGAAAACGATTGCGAAGGTGGAATATAGAGCGAAAGCACTGTAAATTTTATATTTAACATTATTTGTATCGCTACGGCTTGTATATTTGAGCTTAAATTTATGAGTTTGTGAGGTATACTTGATTTTATAAAAACACCTACTCCTTGTTTGGAATATGAATTTTGATCAGCATTCGTGAAATATCCAGTATATGATTTGGGTGGAATAGGATTAAAAGAGCTTCTACAATGGGTTTTTTGAAGCGATAAAAAGGTTGGATTTCAAAATTCATCAAAATCATCAAAATTATTAATGTCCCTTAATGTTCCATTGTAGAATTTTAAAAACATTATATAATTGTAATGACATGTAAGCAGAGGGGAAGGAGGGTTAAGTTGACATGTCAGCGTCTTCGTCGAGAAGGTCACTATAGGAATTTTTCGTGAATGATTTATTCTTACCAGCAGAATAATCTGTACTTAGGTGATTTGGTACATTTGAAGCGCAACGGGTTGGCGCACGTGAATAATTTGAAATTGAAGGTTGATTGAGGGATGAAAGAATGGATTCATTA
>NW_023998566.1:844404-884291 GCF_014805625.2 Glossina fuscipes
GTTGAGAGCTGGAGATTCTGGAGAATTTGGTATATTAGATTTTAGCATATATGTTGTTGTTTGGATTTTTTCAATATTTGCAGTTGCTTTGGTTTTTTCAATATTATCTTTGGCAAGTGATGTAACTGGTTTCGCAATATAATTTTTGGTTAATGGTGGAACAGGTTTTTGATTGGAAGCAGTTGCAGTTAAAGTCTTACTAGGCTCGATTTGGGAGGCAACAGCAGCATAGGTATTATTTTTGCCAATTCCATGGGCTACAGATGGATTTCTTTCCCGGTATGTGCGTCGCGCTTCGCCCATGCTACAGTAATTTTCTGTTTTGATTTTTAATATTTCACGCATCTGTACAAAACGTGGGCATTGTTTGTCTAACGCTGAGTGTTGATCATTGCAATTTATGCAGAAACTACGGGTACAGCTTTCAGTATGTGGAGGATGACAACAGTTAGCACAAGATGCAGCATTGGTGCATCTTTTTGCCGTATGACCCAGGCGTTGGCAATTTTTACACCTCATAGGATTTGGGATGTATAGTTCTACTTTACATTTATACCACGCCACATCAACTGTTCGCGGTAATCGATAGCGATCAAAAGTTAAAATAATCCTTCCTGTAGGAGAGCGTGTTTTTCCGTCATCATTCAGTTTGGTGAATTTATATATTTCAGTCACTCTTTGATTGCCCATTTCGCGAACAATTTCATCTTCCGGCACATGCTTTAAGCAAGGGGCATAAATTACGCCTCGAACTGAGTTAACTTTCTCATGTAGTTTAGCTGAAATAGCACATAGATTAGCTAAAGATTTGGCCTTTATGAGTTTTTCGGTTGCGCGCGGGTTCCTAGCGAGGACCAGTAAATTCCCATCGCGTAGAATCGAGATGGAGTCGATGTATGTTGTAATGCTATCTAGAGCTTTTTTTATAGCAAAAGGGCTAATTTGGGAAATTGTTATTCGAGCATCGGTTGAAGAAATAACAATATATTTTTTATCAATAGGGATTATATCGCTGATCGGTAACACCGGAAAATCTGATTTTTTACTTTTTTTTCTTTGGGGGGATGTATCAGTTAATAGATAAAATCTATTCGGGGTTTTGTCTGGCGGCCCCGGGGCCATTATGCCTTATTGTTGTCTATTTATTATTATTTTTGAAATAACCACTCACTTGAAAAGGTTTCGGAACTGTGCAAGAAGGTTGGGAACTACTAAAGAAAAGTGTCAAATGTTTTCAATTTTTTTTATTTTGTTTTTTTGTTTTCTATTTTTTATTATATAGAGACGAAACAGAAGCACATACACGATATCCGCGTTAACCAGTTTTAGCAATAACACTGAAAAGACAGAAGTTAAATACACAAAAACACCGAAAACACCGAAACAATTGAAAAAACGCAGACGAAAAGAAAACACGCACTATACTGAACACAAGTCGACTCGTCTGGGATTTTTTTAATTTATCTTATTATATTTTAGTAATTGTGGTTGGTTATTAAAGAAAAGGGTAGCTTTTGTCTCTCTTTTCTATTCTATCAAACGCAACTTTCTTTTATTTTATTTATATCCACAACAATTTTTTAATATATATTATGTTTGTTTGTACTGTACTTGCCGCTTTTAGATTAACAATCTTTGATAGGAGAGGTTGAGAGAATTTAACATATTATTTTTGGTAAATCTCACTTTTACTTTTACATACATTTAAATATATAAGTAAAGTAAAATTTTATTCTAATACAATTCTGCAAATGTTTTACATACTCTTTTCTTATTTATATTAATTTGGTTTTCAGTATTGTACAGTATTCCCAACAAAAACAAAATTTAAATTAGTTGGTATTTCTATAGCGTATTTGCTATCGGGAATTAATATTTTGTATACTAGTCTTGCACAAAACCGTTAAGGATTTTTTTCTTTTTTTTTATTATTTTTTTGTGTTCCGATGGCGTTTACTTTGCCATGTTGTTGCATATGTGTGTATGTATTCTTTTTAATAAATTCCTTTTTTTTTGTTCTTCGCAATTATTTTTGATTTTGTACTTAATTTTTATTACCAAGTGCACCATAAAACTGATTTCTTAAATTACTGAGACGAACATGTTATCAGCCAGTTTCTCACTTCACAATCTTTCCGGAATCATCTTTCTTTTTCTTGCTTGATTAATGCCATTTCTTTTTTTTTTTTTTCTTTTTGAACGAACCTAATCTTACCAACAGAGTAGTTGTAGTTATAATGCAAATATCTGGGCAACTTTTGCCGTATATAATTGAATTTATTATACCTTATTAATACTTCGCAATGATTTGTAAAAAAAAAACAACATCTTATGCCAATAGCTTTCCATATTATTCTGTATCGATCCTAAGCAAAATACTTTCTTTTTCTTATTTGCCTCAACACCAAAACTTTTTTCCTGCTTAAACTTTTCATAATGCTCCATTAATACTTCGCAACCATTTGTTTTATAAAATAAAATCATCTTTTATCAATAATTTTCCACATTATTCACTTATTAAAAACACAAGCGTGAACTCGGGAAATTATAAGGGAGCAACCGAGCACATCTTGGCATCGTAAAAACCGTGGAAAAGCTCAAGCAAAATTTCTATTGGATAGGCATCGAGGAATCCGTTGTTGCATGGATTCGCAACTGCGACTAGTGTGGCAAATCGATAGGTCTCAAAAGTAAGCCGCGAGAGCACTTACATCAGTATAACTTGAGCGCATCTTTCGGCAGAATCTCAGCGGTTATTGCTGGACAATTTCCAGCCAGCAATGCGGGAAACATATATGTATTAGTAGTCATTGATTACGTCAGTAAATAGTTGGAAGTATACTCCGTAGCAAACCAAGAGGCAAAGACAATAACCGAAGTATTCAATTCACTAATTGGCTTATCTTTAATAAAGGAATTTACTTCACTGAATTTTGCTCCAGGGCCAGTAACTATCATTTACCAAATCTCAGAGACTTAAACTAAAAAAAGTTTAACTTTCTTAGAGTAAAGTTGTGTGCTTGCACTTAATGGCATGCCACCCTGCATACACAAACCATGGTCTTATAAGTTATGTGAAGTTGAGTGCTTTACTTAACATGTATTGTTGCTCATTAATTATCTTTCGCTACCAAACCTTCTCTATCAGTGTGGGCTCCTAAAAGGATATCAATCCTAAAATAAATCTTAGAACCGATTTGTCATATTAAATTATTGAATTTCGAACTGCAGGCCTTTGCTTAATAATTATTGAAATACAAAAGTTCTAATCTTCATAAGAGATCATTAAAGCTTCTGGTTAACTCCAGCACCTCCGATGGATTTTAGTATTTCTCTCTTTATTCCATCCCTTCGATGATTAAATCTAGCCACACATTCATACACGCTGACGATGATAAACTCTTTTCTTCTCTTACATTGATATCGCAATCGTATGTTCTGCGATCTGACATACTAGCACGGTGCTCACTAAATCGCATGAAATTTGTTTTTAAAAAAATGTAAGAAGTTTTCATTCTCAAAGAGGATTTCATTCAGTAATGATTGTTTCATTGGTTCACAAAAATTAGGAAATGTAGACCCGTTTCGTTTTATTCGTCCAAAGACCACGTTTAAATCTTCACAGTGAGTTATCTTAAATAAATTTAGGTCAGCGCTTTGTTTTATTAACCGCCGGTCCAAAGACTTTCACGACGCCTACGTTATCAGTTACACATTAGCTCATTGACGCCAATATTTAAGTGCACGTCTGTTGTGCGGTGCGATTCGTACATCCATTATGCTGATTCAATAGATTCCGTTCCAAAACAGTTGCTGCTCTTCGCCCTTAAAAACTTCAGTACGGACTCGGTTGTCTCTCTGCCTCTCTATATAGATCGATTTTGTTACCCTTACCATCACTTGAGACACGTAGGCTATTCCTTGGCGTTTCCTTTTTAATTAATGGTGCATAGTACTTCTGATTCGCCGACTTTACATATATATATCCACAATTTAAAGTCAATATCGTATTTTTTAAATCAACGCTCTTATAAATCCGCACTTATAGAAATTATATTCTATAAATTAGCTTTTAATCGTCATACATCGATACAATTCAAAAATTTCTCTGCTTTTTTTACTTTTATCACCGGCCTGGCTTTTAGATGTTTGCAACAGCTGGACTGGGCTTCCTTGCTAAATATGTACATGGTTTTTTCTCTTTGCTCTTCTTTTCAATTTCTTTATATTTTGTTTAATTCTCTTTAAATATTATAAGGAAGCGTTTTGCTTCCTTACTAATAATGAATCCGTACGTACAATTGTCTGCCCATACTACGAAATATCCCTTACCTGTAATCGAGTACATTCTAAAAGTACTTAGTCAGTTTGTCCGATCGTGCGTTAAATTACATGTGAAAGTATAGGTGCCTCCCGTCTCCTTGTATATTATGATATATATCAACTGTAAGTAGGATACATATTATGCAAAGGCATATTGCCAACCGTCTTGTAGTTTACACTTGTTGGTGATTTAAGCAAGGGATAGTATATGAAATGTTTTTCGGTTTAATACATACCTAATGATCTTGTATTCTCTACATTTATATTTGTTAGCATTCTCATATGTCCTGTATGCGAAACCATATACTTGTTTATTAACAGTTACGTCAACGTGCAAAGGTTTGCACATTAAATTTCTGGTAGTTTTCGTTACACTCATAGGAAAACACCTAACTACCTTCTATGTTACACCTATCGTGTCAAACACGAGATCATGAACCGAGACGGTTACTTGTGGACATACATTCTAATATATTTCATTATATCATTCTTAGGCATATGTATAATGTACTATATTCTTTATATTTATATTCGCTTATTGAATTGTTCTTCCTATGTAGGGATTAACGGCATTACATTATCAAATAGTTTCCATACATGTATGTTTAGTTGTAACCGATAAACATATACTGACACATACATAAGATAGTATTAATATAAGAGATACATAAGAGCATTATTATAATATTTACAAAAGTAAACATTGATATTGTAGCAAATACATTGTATAATGTGTACCAGCCTGTAACAAGCCTAGGCAAAGCAACTGTGTAGCGGGAAAACGATGGTGATCAAGACTATAAAAGGAAATAGAATGCAGGTAGGAACGGATGAGTGGCCTTATTGACCCAAGCTCGACTGCTGTAACATCTCCTGCATATTTTTTCTCGCAAAACTCGGTACGGACGAAACGCGGAAAATAATATCGAAGGAAAGAACTGAACAATTGGGTCGTGAATAATCAAGTTGGTTTTTCTTTCCCGTGTACACAAACCCCTATTTGCATACGGTATACCCTAATTGTAAACACGATATATATTCAAGTTGCTGGTAAACAATAAAAATTTAATTTTGACAAAAATACGAAGATCCAAAAATATTTTTTAATAATTTTTCTTGGAAAGGGACTTCCTGCGTTAATATGAGCAAACGCCGAATAAGAAAACTCGTTGCAATACTTTGTAATAGTTATTTCTATGGGTCAATTCAGTTCGACTGTTAATTTATATTAGTTGAATTTCATGTGTAAATAAATAAATAAATAAATAAAAAAATAAATATAAGACGAAAGTATAAATTAAATAAAAGTATTTGCCGAAAAAAGTTCTCGGTTTGTTTTGTGATGTGTAAGATTGAGGTTAGCGTAGTCAAAAAGTGCATATTCGACCTGTAATGCTTTGGGAATTTACGCAAGGCAATAGTGTCAGCGTATACAGTGATAATCGATCGCGCAGTTAGAAATTGGTTTCTAAAATCTCTTGCAATCAAATTTAACGATCACTGCGGATAAATAAGTCCAGCAGCTGCAAAGAGAGCAGGAATACTCTACGAACAGCGTCCTGCACTTAATCGTCGAAAATTTTTTTCAGTCCAAACCAACCGCTTTCCAAGGAAGCAATTGATAAGCTGTCAGGAAGATGGGAAAAGGTGATATCTAACAGTGTTGAATACATAATATAATCAATGAAAGCAAAATAAATGTCTGATAAAAATATGGAAGTTGTTTATTTATAACTCAACCCCATATTATAAATGAACCCCATATATAAAGAAGGTTTACTTTTCTTGAAGCCCGCTTTCAATTTATTCCATCTGACGATAAGTGATTATTACCTTCTGTTCGCCTTCCAGACATACCTTAGCACAACGAAAATAGTTTTGTGCTTTTGCAGATTCATTTCTTTCCTTTATTATAGTCAATCTTGTTATTATTAACACAAGTACTTATTTTACAGATTTTCCGATAGTTACCTATGGATAATCTTTTATTTACATAAATGTACTCTATGAATTTTTTTAAGTTCACTATGTAACATTTACTTTAGTTGCACAGTTTTTTTAATGATTTTAGTTTCTTTATTTATAAAATTAAAATGTCCGGTTTGCTTTTTATTTATTACCATAAGTTTTCTTGTTAAAGTTCCGTTATTATAAAGAATATTTTTGTAATCAATCCGAAAAGAAAATTATCACAGAGACCATCTATACATTGCAATAAGTCGAGAAAAAATAAGCTTTTGCATATATTACTAAATGTGATTAAGAAGATATCAAATATCAGGAAATAGTTACAGGCATGTAAGCACGAAGGATCTTACAATTTATTTTTGATTGCTTTAGGTAAACTTTCTTACTTAGATTATTTTATATTATATTAGTTTGGGGAAAAAGAAATCCATTATTTTTTCGGTAGATGGCTGCACTGATAGATTTCTCGTAAAGTATCGATCAAACAATTTCCGATACTGCACATTTACATACTGTCCATTTCGCAGTAAAAAAAATTCTTTTGCTGTTTTTTGTTTGGTGCATTCAGTTGTGAGTTACAGCGTGTTAAAAATGGAAGTGAACAAAGAGAAAATTCGGTACATTTTACAGTTTTTCTTTGACAAAGGCGAAAATGCAAGCCAGGCGGCTAAAATAGTGAATGGTGTTTATGGTTCCGATACTGTAACAGCCAACTATGTGCAATTTTGGTTTCGTAGATTCCGTTCAGGAATTTTTGATGTTAAAGATGCACCTCGCACAGGTAGGCCGGTCGTCGAAAATGTCGATAAAATCGGAGAAATGCTCCAAGTTGACCGGCATGTTAGCAGTCGTAACATCGCCCACGAGCTAAAAATCGACCAGAAAACAGTTTTAAACCATTTACACAAAGCTGGATTCAAAAAGAAGCTCGATGTTTGGGTGCCACACCAATTAACAGAAAAAAACATGATGGATCGAATTTCCATCTGCGAAGCCTTGGCCAAACGGAATGAGATAGACCCATTTCTTAAACGGATGGTGACTGGAGATGAGATATGGATCACATACGATAACCCTGTGCGAAAACGATCTTGGTCAAAGAGCGGTGAAGTACCTCAAACGGTGGTCAAACCAGGACTAACGGCCAAGAAGGTTTTGCTATGCATTTGGTGGGACTGGAAGGGGATTATTTATTACGAGTTGCTTCCATATGGCCAAACGATAAATTCTGATCTCTACTGTCAACAACTGGACCGTTTGAAGATAGCGATTGACCAGAAACGGCCAGAATTGGCCAACAGGAGAGGTGTCGTGTTCCACCAGGACAACGCTAGGCCACACACATCTACAGTGCCAGAAACTTCGGGAGCTTGGTTGGGAAGTTTTAATGCATCCGCCATACATTCCGGACTTGGCACCAAGCGATTATCATGTTTTTCTTGCATTGCAAAATTTCTTTAACGATAAAAAATTGGAATCTAGGGAGGATTGTGAAAATCGACTACTAGAGTTTTTTGCAAATAGAGACCAGGACTTCTATGAGAGAGGCATTTTGAAGTTACCCTTAAAATGGCAACAAATCATACAACAAAACGGTGCATATTTGACCCAAATCGGGCAATCCGAAGCATGTTAAGTCTTGAAGTTCATATAAAAATAATGGATTTCTTTTTCCCCAAACTAACATAACAGGCAGAGTGACTATTGAAAGCATCTAGAGCCACATAGGGTCCCCGTACGGTAGCTTAAGGCTTCGCCTGTCCGCATATTCGATAAGCGGCAAGTACGTACAATTTCTTTTAGTTGTAACCGTCCTAGGAGTGTCCGTGAGCCAAAATCTAGAACACATCTCTCGAACCAGGTAGCTAACTATGGCACGTAAGCAAGGCTCATAGACCTCCACTCCTCTTATAGTGGCACTGCAAGGTTGCCCTTAAAGTTATTCAGACTACAGCATTAGATACAAGAAGATATAGATGGACTTACTACTACATTGGTTAAATAAAAGAGGTGTAATGGTGTGATTGCATAACACTAGGTCTTGTAGGTAAACGCACGCCTTGTTACGCAAAAAGTGGCTCGCCAGCTTGGGACAACAACAACGGGGCGACACACATTTTTGTTCTTAAATTAAATATAGCGTAGACAATATTCAACGAAATTTATTCTATAACTGATAAAATATAAAATTTTTACAAACAAATATCTCAATATTCGAGAACTACTTTGATGTGTAAACAAGTAAAATATTTAAGTTGCTTCAATTAGATTTCTCGACGTGCTTCCTCAACTTAAATTGTTTTCTGAATATCCATTGATGTCATATTTTGCTTATGCTTCATCCGTGGTTAAGATATCAGTAGTCATATCGTTCGTTGCTTTATATTTTATATTCACAACGTGCAAATCTGTTGTCCAATGTTACTTACGGAGACCGTTACTGAATTGCGACAACATACTAACGCTACATGCTATATCTAGACGACTGAAAATCGAGAGATTTAGTAACGATCTTATCAGTTCTTGATACGTTTTCGTATCAATCTTTTCAGCTTTTCCAACTATTTTCGGATTTTATTCGAACAAAGTACAGATTGCAGTGGTATTTACATTGGTTTTGAATTTTCCTGATCATATTTTTGTATTCAGTTCGATGGATATCCCGGTTGCGAAATTAATATCGAATTATCAGTTCTTTCTACTTCCAGTCCAACGCAATGTTTTAGCTGTCCTAAATCTGGTATTTGCAAATTTTTCTTCAATACTTTAACCAAATGTCCCACCTCCGTCACATTGTTCGTTGCTGTAAGTGTGCCATCGACATAATGGTTGACTACTATTGTGCAATTTTTATTTTTCTTGTAATATACTCATTGATCACATTTTGATTGATACATTGTCGTGCAGCTTGCTTCAAATATTACTTTCTTTAATTTACAAATTTTATTTGAACTTTCAATACAACACGGCGGTCGACGCATATGAATTTCTACCTTCAAGTTTCAATAGAAACTGCATATATCAATCGTACAGTACTCTGGCGATCTACTGGTGCAAAAGTGTCCATATAGTCGACACCATATTTTGGAGAATATCCTTTTGCAACTAATCTAGCCTTCCTTTTTTCTACCCTACCATCTGGTCTGCGTTTAGTTTTGTAAATTTATCAGATTTTTATCGCCAGGCAAATCTACTAATACCAACACGCAGTTTTCAACAACAGGTTCAAATTGACTGATCATTGCTTTATTCCATTCTTCAGAGTTGCTTGATATAACTGCTTCTTTGGGGGATTTGAGATCATAAAATTCTTTCCCTTCTTTCAAGATCGTAGGCTTTGTTTGATAGAACTTACGAGAGTGATATTTTTTTTTTCCACAATGTCATTGTACAGTTCCACGTCTAATTTTGATTCATCGCTTTCTTCAGTATGCTGTTTGCTGTCAATAAAAGTGCCCATTTCCTCTGTTTGAATTTGTATATCCGCCTTCTTTGGTTTTGACACATCATACCAATAAAAATGCCTTCTAACGTCTCTATCGGTATCATCGAATTCATTTTCTAAAAATTTAGCCTTTTTGTTATTGTGTACCATTTTGATTCCTTTCTTCCATAAACGATAAGATTTGATTCTTCTGACAATTTTCTCACTTCTTGGCTTAAATTTCGACTTTTTATCCTCGCATATGAAATACAGCCAACTTGGCGAGAATCACTAACCGTTGGCATTTGTCCTGTCTGTAGTTCCCCCGTGGTTTTATCATTATCTACTTTTATTGAAAAACAATTTCTGAAATAAGCTGCGGGTGGAATTGATTCTCTGCATAACGATTCGGGTAAACCTGCTTCTGTCATAAAACACCGTACCATCTCAACAAGAGCCCTATTCATTCTTTCTAGTACATCATTCTCTTTGGGCGTGTATACAACTATTAACTAGCGTTTTATACCACATCTATGTAAATAAGTAGAAAATTCCCCACCAACTAATTATGGACAGTTACCACAGCGCAGGCTCTCGATTTTTCCGTCAGTTTCTAGCTAGACGCTTTTCTTGAACACCTCCAGACATTCGCTCTTGTTTCGTATACAGAAAATAAATACTTTTCCAGAATAATCATCTATAATAATCATCGCATTGATCCTCATAGATCCATATGTACTAACGCCAATATATCTAAATTGATTTTGTTCGATTTCATTGAAAACATCCCATTTTGTTTCTTTGCCTCCATAAGAATGTTTCGTATTTGTGCATTTGTGCGTAAGTTGTGTCTATAAATGTATATATTTATGGGTTGTATTTATGAACACAAGTTTATCGTTAGGCTTATACCCGCACTGAAATCTTTCGTTTTGAAGAACCCCCATTTGGGTCTTTCAAGTTCCACAATTAGATCCATTAAACAAGGAAACTCATCCGTTGAGATTGCCCATTTCAGTTTTCATCCAGTGGCTACGGGTCTGGGTCCATCATCTGTTAAAATAATTATGGCGTAGACAATATTCAACGAAATTTATTCTATAACTGAAAAAACGTAATATAAAATTTTGACAAAAAAATTATCTCAATATTCAAAAATTACTTTGATGTGCAGAATACAGTAACATCTAAAATATTTAAGTTGCTTTAACTAGATTTCTCAACAATTATCGCAATAGGGAAGATACTACATTTTCTGAAAGGCTGGTATCACAGCCTTTAGAAAAACCGAAACTTTGGCCAAGGCTTGCCAAAGCGGAGGTTACTTCGAACTCTCGAGAGTTGTCATGAAAATATAAAAGGAAAAAGGAATAGCTTATCTGAACATAAGGGTGGCTCCGTTCGGCTATATTTTGTGTGCAGAGAGAAAAGTTAGGCGTGATGTATGTGCTACGCCCTACTTACGACGGCTGTTTAGCAAGCGTAAGTTTCTAGACTCTCAAGCCTATTTTCTTCCCATAAATAAAGATTCCGACGCAGTTTCCACATTTACGGCGACATTTAAAGGTAAATATTTATTAATATTAAAAAAAAAAAAGAAAATATCTTAAATATATATATAATATTCACATCAGAATATATTTAAGATATATTATAATAATAGTTTTCCTTTGAGACTTTTAAAAGGACGAAAACGAAGAAATAATAATAATAATAAAATAAAGGAGAAGAATTAATTTGCATGGACCTCCATCCGTTGGCTATCTTCTTTGCGTACAACAGCTATTTATTCTTCTTTACTTTCATTTCAATAGGCAGATACTCCAGAACCGTAAGGCGCAATGAATGATGTCAATTTGTTTACTCAAATGCTTTTCAAAGAAACCAAAAACACATGAAAATATCTTTTTCTAATTGAGACATTATTACGTATCTATGAATTTGCAAGACGATGACAGTATCTCACCTGTGAATTTAACATACTGATCGACTTTTGTGTTGTGAGGACTATTTACTCCGAACCTGGTGCTGGGATAGCTCAGCGACTCCATATTAGACTTCATAAGAAAAATTATTGAACGTAATCTTTTCACTTGTAAGAATTCAACACTTTATTCAATAATCCAAAAATCGTACTTCCGCGACCGAGCCGTCGCTCTCGCCGTGCTCGACCAACTCCCCACATCATAACTCAATTATTCTACCATATCCTATTTTTATTCTACTCTTAATCCATTCCTATTCTATTCTTACCCTATTCTTATTCTATTCTTATTCTCTAATCTGTTGTCTACCTTATGCTCTAGCTAATTCTCTAACCTATTCTCTAGCTTACTCTCGAACTTAGTCCCTAACTTATTCTCTATCTTAAACTAGCACCCTCCCCCTTATGAAACCAAAACGAGGGACGACTTTGGCTCCTCAGAATTTATAATATAAATATGCCATTCTTACTGCGTTGTCTGTAACATATGGTTATATCAAGGACGAGTTGCTAAAGATGCAATCCTGTAGTAAACGAATTTGCTAATCTCACTCGTAGAAAGTTTTGAAAGAAAATGCAACCAACTTCAGAGAGTAGGAAAAATAATGAAGGGGCGAAGCGAGACCGTGAGAACGAGGTCAGAAAAAAGAGGTTGTGTGAAGTTAATTCATGTCGAAAGAAATTAAATTTAATAAAAAATTACATATAAAATATATGAGAAAATATATATGAAAATGAAATAAAAGGAATTTTTTTTTATTCATGACAGAAAAGTAGTTTAGGAGTCTCCCTTTGCTATACATGGGTAGGGTATAGAATGGCCCTGGGCTTATATTCTGCCTGTTCGGTAACTAGGTTTCGTCCATCCATCAATTCGTATCAGGATAAAGTACATGCATTTCCCTTGGGTATAACCATGTGTGCAATATTCGTGAAAGAAAAATGTAAAATCCCGCCATATCTTCCGAATTAGCTAGCTTAGCAATGACACTTGCTTGCGACTGTCTATACAGTGTCCAATCCTCTTTAAGTAGCACTTTAAAGTAATCCTTAAATTAATGCAGTCGTAGTTCGACAGTAGGATAAAACGCGCTTACAGATTTCTCTGAAGGTTTACGTGGCTACACTACCATGAAGTTTCTCCCAAAGATGTGCGCGATCACATGGATTAATTTTGCGTAGCTGGCGTCCTCCAGAAATTTAAATAATCTCTATAAGCTAAGGGCCTGAATTGCACTGAAGAAACGAAATATTTTTATTATGTATGGCCCAATAAACCCACACCGGGGAATGTTGAGACCTATCGTTACCACCACATTACACCCCGAATAGCCGTACCCAGCAGTCAGGATTCACACATTGGTGAACTGCTGTGTTCAAACTGGTGATTGGATCCATAGCCCTTAGACAAAAAAGGGGGAACCATCTCATCGGAATTGCTCTAACAATCCACCTCTTAATGTTAGTATTAATTTCAAACCTTTAAAATGCAATTCATTGCTAGCTTCTTTGATTATGGCTATAAATGTTAATTTTCGTATGAAAAATTTCTACGCAAAAAAGGGGCGACAGGTTGAAGAGACATTGTAAATCAGGGATGAGCTAAACGACAGTATAGCCGACGAAATTAAAACATTGCCTTCTTGGAATTGATCAAAGAATCGTCATGGCTTCAAAGACTGCCTAGCAGATAGTTTCTTACAGTTGTGGAAAGCCATATATTTTGAGACCTAATTGTTCTAAACGCAGCAAATCTTCAGAAAACTTCAGTGAAAGCCGTTTGAGTAATCCGGATAACTAAACACATATTAATTTTAACGTGACATGTCTCAGTCCAAACCATTACCATAGAAAGTTCGGAAATTTTAATGAACTATCAATCCGAAGTAATTTAATTGGATAATTGTATTTCCCGTAATATATACGACAACTTTCCTTATGGGGTTCTCAAACCTTATCACGTCCGTTTAGTTGAATACAATAAAATTAAAGCCAGAATTTTGAATGAAATTGTGTCTGTTCACTCTATTATTAAAAGAACTAAAAGGTTCACCACTCGATTACGTCACTTCTGAAAATTCGTTTTAACTAATAGAAAATTATTCTGTTCCTCCGTTCCTTCTCATGTTTGACGAAATGACACACGACAATTTCTCTATATTAAGTGGTTTAGTCAAGATGTACCTGGACTAGTTGATACTTGTGCATCTGTTTCGTGCTTTCCAATTGTGCAAAAAGAATTCTTTAAGCAAATAAATGCCGTTGAAGAAAGATTACTCTATTTTTGAAGACAGATGACGGTAGTAAATATGTTGCAATAGTTTGCATGATTACCGATATTGCTTGTAGGGGTAAAACTAATCCTATTACTTTTTTGAGCATTTCATCTCTTCAACAAAATTTGTATTTGGGAACCGATATCGTTCGCACCTTTGGTCGCGCCAAATATCTCTTTGGTGAAAGTGTAAACACATCGTCGCTTTTTAGTTGTAACAAACTAACGCATTGTACTACCGACCAAAATTTGACTTTAGAGCAAGCTAACAAATTAAGAGGTTTAATATCTGTTATCCCATCTTATAAAATTGAAGGATTGGGCAGCACCTCACTAATTTCTCATACCATCGATACGGATAACAATAAACTTATCAAACAAAGACATTTCTCTGCAGTAGAAAAGCTTCTGTTTGCAGAACTTGATAGAATGCTCACTTTAGGAGTTATAAAGTAATCTCTTTACCGCTTACACTCGTTATTGTATTAATCCAGGGAAAGTTTGATTATGCTTAGATGGCCGAAAAGTGAATAGCGTTACAGTCAAAGGCGCTTAGCCCTTACTGGGGTATTGAGTAGATGGTAGAAGACTGAATATACCACACGTCATGACCAAAAAGATGCCTTTTGGCAAATACCATTAATCGACAATTCGAAAAAGAAAACAATCTTTACAGAGCCTGGTCGACAATTATTTCAATTCGTGACAATGTCGCCTAAGTTGTGCAATGCACTTCAAAGTCGTTTGGTAGACTGTTACAACAGCAAGCTAGCTAATCAATTTGAAAAGGTTGTAGCCTTAAAGATAAAAAGTTGGATATAACATGTGATTTTTATTATGTAAAAATTTTTAAAGATATAACCGGCGAGTGAGCGAGCCGTTTAATCCCACTCGTGCAAAGAAGACGCCACGGATTTGAGACTTTCCTTCTTCAAACTTTTATCAGCAGTCGACCTATACTCCTGGCTTGAATTATAGGTCACTTCCGTTTTAAAATTGAAAGACACGCTCTAACGACTGCCCAACACTTCTGTGAAAACGCTCTTAAAGGCTGCGCGATAATAGTGCAATTTACTACAGGCTTTAAAGGATAGAATGTCATAAGAATATCATTTTTTACGTACCCTGCGTTAGTTTCGACCCCAAAAAATGCGCAGTTCTAATTTAGAAAAATGTGGCGACTGCAATGAATTTTTCAGCTAATTGGGTACAAAATGATTTTTTTAGGCAAATTTCACGTCAGTCATCAATGGAATAAAGGCCTCATAAATCCCAAGTGTCTTTCGGAAGACCCTACTGATGAGAAAAAATTCCAGGTTTTCTTGATGCAGTCATGTGACCTCCTACACGTAATTTTACCTGTTCGATGATTCTCAACTTCATGATGGTTTCTCACGACGAATAAATTAATAGCAACATATGCAAAATTAGTAGCGCTACTTGAGAAAAGCTACCAAGGCTATCGTTCTTATATAAGACGGATTGGGAAATTGATGGACTGTAAAAACTTGAGAAATTCGATCTTTCACGTTAGAAACTGGACGTTTGCTTTTAATATATTATTTTGATTTAATATTTAACATGTTATTTTGTGCGCGCGTAGTTTTTGAAAGGAGCTATCAGAGATTCACAAAACTAGCATATTATACGTTTATCGAAGAACACCCACATAAGCCGATCTAATCCGGACGAAAAACTTTTTGGGGAATAGACTGCGAGTTGAAACAGTACGGCTAGATATACGAGATAATTGGAAAACGCAAAAGAGTGTAGATAACTATAAGGAAATATATTTATTTAAAATAATGTAATGTTTTCCAATCATTAAATTCTTGACCTGACCAACTGAGTTTTAGGGCTTGCAATAGTAAAATGTACCATACCAGAACTATTTAACATCACAATTGTATAGACGTTTGAGGCTCCTAAAATTCCAACGTACATGTAACCTATGCCTCCAATTGTGTTTTTTGTTTTAAATTTTTACATGTATATAAGTATATAAATATATATTTCTTTACTTAAAGCGAGGCACGCATTTTCCGTCCGTTGCACATTCTCCATGTGTCATTCGAAAGTCACCTCAGGTAGATTTCATAAATGGAATTAATCTATAAGCTTATTTCTCATCTTTTGAATCTGCCAAGTATCCCGGTGGAATCATATAATTGTTATCTACACAGCTCTGAAATGATCCGTGAACCGAAACGTGTAATGAAAAGTGTTAAATGTAAACCGTTAATAAGAAAAAAAAAAAATGATTTAAGAAATATGCACAGTTATTACCCGAATATTAATATTTTCTTTACGTTTTGAAATATATTGTTACGGAAATCCCAAATCTAGTCATTTTCGACAACCAAATGTACATTCCCGAAGCGTCATGCAGCTGCAGACCGATGAAAGCGACTAGCGGAAAAGCAGACAGGTAAAAACAAAGTGCATATTCGCAGGCGCGTCATGCAGCTGCAGGCCGATCAAAACGGTTACCAACAAAAGCAGGTTAACGAATTAAAAATCAAGTCATAAAATTAGGTGCTAGTAATATGATGGCAAAAATGTATATAAATAGAATATTTGTAAAAGACAGCAGAGTAGAAAAAGAATATTTGAGTTAATCAGTCGAAAGTATTGCCAAAAATAATTTGTCAATAATTCCGCACTTAAAGAAATATAATCGTAAATAAAAGAACTTTGAAGTGTATTTCTCTTGAATAAAATATCCGCGATCCAGTGATACGGATTGTATCTTATAAAACCGAATTTCATAACAATATAATAATATTCCATAGCAAGGTCAGGTCCTAAAATGGCTTAAGATCCATTTCAGTGAATCCACATGTTGGGACGGATCTCTTTTCTAAAATGGTTTAACAAATTTTTATGCTGCGATCCAATGATATTGGATATCATTTTTATGAACTTTTCATGTATATATACGCTTGTTTCACAAATATCACATAAATATAAGCCTTAGCGTTTGTTGTATTTCTCTTCAAAATTTTCATGAATTTCTTGAAATATTCCTTTTAAACTGTTGTCTCCAGTATAATAATAATATCTTCATATAATAAAGAAAATTGTTAAAATAAAGGAAATTACACTTGTGAATTATGAAGGCAAAGACAACAAAATTTGTTGTAAATCGGTTAGGATCACGCCGACATTCGAATTAATTTATTATGTTGTAACCTAACACATTCTACATAATCTTCTATTCATTCCATGCTTGCTATTGCTTACCATATGTAGTTCGTTTACACAAAAGAAATAAAGATCAGTTTGACTCTCATATATTACGTTTCTCTCATTGTAATGGAAAATTTGAGGGAAAGTTACCCCTCAGTTTTTCCTCCTTTTTCTTTAATATTCCGTGAGCCAAAACAGGTTGTTCGCTGCGTTATAAAAAAAAAAATAAAGTGTGAAAACAAAGTTCTTTGGCTAGGCCTTAACCGTTTGAGTACCAGACGGTTTTGAAAAAACACTGTCGAAAAATCCCAAGCAGCGCGATCGCGCTGTTTAGATTTTATGTCGAAAAAACCCAGCACATTTCGAGTATTGTCGACAACTGACGGTGCCTTACGTATTGTCGAAGTCGAGCGCAATACAATACAATAGTACTATAGTAGTGCAATAATATACCACAAAATAAAAATTTCTATTTTGGTGTTGTGTTTTCTATAATTTTTGTGGAACAAACTTGAAATATTTATTAACAAACAATTTAAATGCATTTAAATACATAAAATTAAACAAGCGCTATGGCGCCGCTTGGTATTTCTCGACATCAAACCTAAACAGCGCGATCGCGCTGCTTGGGATTCTTCGACAGTGTTTTATCAAAACTGTCTGGTATTTCTCGACATGAAATCTGAATAGCGCGATCGCGCTGCTTGGTACTCAAACGGTTAATAAAGTTACCCATTAATTTACATTGTTAGTTAAATTTTTATGTTTATTTGTTCACGGTAGTAAATGTTTCTACTTCTCGCAAGCGTTGAGTCCGCCACGATTATTTTTACTATTATTAGTTTTGGGATTTATTACTTTGCTTTTACGCATTTTTGATATTAGCTTACTTTTCAATTTTTTTTTGGAAATTTTACTGTTATTTTTAGCCGAAATTGTGTTTTTCTTTTATTTAATCATTTAAAAATAGTATGCTTGATTTTTTATATCTTTTACTATACTACACATTTGTACATTTATACATTTTTACTTTTTATTCATTTTACTTTTAAAATATTTTTTTTTAAGAAGTACATGTTTGTAGTGTATTGGAAAGTAATGGAAGGTGATGGGAATGCTGTGTCGTCAACGAGTAACATGGTTAGCAGTATGGAAAGTAGCTTCGAATTTTGGCCGTAAGATTTTATATTTTTAAGTTCTCCGCGTTGGGAAAAGAAAATATTGGTAAATAAGTCGCTAAGTTTTGAGAACGAAGTATATCTAATACGGTAAGGTTAGGAGGACCAACAACGATAATTCGCGAAGCATAGTTTGGCGAATAAGTTAACCAAAACTGGAACAAACAAAATGAAAATGTTCGGGCGATCGTAGTGCACCATATGGGCATAAAAGACCCGATATTACGTTGCTTTTGTGTAAATGGTGACTAGTTGAACGTTAATCTGTAGAAGAAGTATGCGACACCGCAGCGGGGATTAAGAAAACTGAACCTTGGTCTAACATTTATTGGCGGAGCCAAACAAAATGAATGGCGTTCAAAAGCAGAGATGCTCCATCGCTGCTACCAGATACGAGTGTTTTGCTTCTCAGAGAAGCCGGGAGTTTTTATGTGGGGAAAGGGAAAACGTTAGAAGGAGTTTTCTAAATTAATAAAAGTCTCACTATTACAGCAATCTTAGCAACCAATCTATAGTAACTGCATAAAAGTTTGTTAACCCATAATAAAAGAGTTGTAACACCAATCAATAAAATATATAAAGCAACGGTAACGCAAAACTAAATCCCGGTACCGTTAAACTTACGTAATAAAGCAATAGCAATAAAGCTCTAAATAGAGGCAGGGTAAGAGGAAGATTAATTTGTGAGCAAACTTCTGCCCAAGAGAAAAAGTATACACGATATAAATAGGTCCCTGTAGTCGAGTGTGCACCTAAAAGGACCTAAAATTGAAAACCGCATTAAAAAAGCATCGCCTTAACGATATATCAGTACAATAAGTAACATCAACAGCTGCAATACCACCAACATCGACAATAACAACGACAACATCAACGGTAGCACAAACGCAATCAAAAAGATAACAAATCCAGTAATAACAACATTACTATACAAAATTAGCACGACATATAATAAAAGTCCATTTTCAAATCAAACGTTCACAAACACTATTGCCTTTCTTCATCCCATTCTTCCTTTAATCCTGCCTGATCACTGCCGTGCTCTCACGTGAGGCCAAAACGAGGGACGACTTTGGGTTCTCACAGTACTCACGCAAAAAAAAAATCGAAGGCACTGGATTTTAAATACTATAACAATTCTATTACCTAACCGATTTACTGTCTGCCACAACGAGAAATTTTCTCTGTTTTTACATGACCTCAAGGCGAAATTGCAATCCACTCGGCTGTGAAAACGGAGCTATTAGGGTCACTTGAAAACGACAAACAAACCTGGAACAAAAACCACTACCATCGACATCACAATACATCCGTAAAGACGTAAGAGAAATGTGTCCCTTCGGCTTTAATTAGGTATCAGTAACAGGATTGTGCTTCTTCTAATGTAATTGCAAATTTTTCTGCAGGCAAAAATTTGATTACACGATTGATTGCCTTACCGAACGGGCATATCCTAAGCTCTGGGCCATTTTTCACCTTGCCCTACCTGGTCTCTTTCATGCCATGATATCTATGGGAGCCCGCAAAGATGGGTCCGAAGACCTCCATGTTAATTTCCTCTCATATATAAAAACAACTCTTTTGATTTCGCTTCTTTTTTTTTATATTTTATCCAGAATTTAATAGACTAAAATGTATTGTAATTATGTATATTATGTAGTAAAAACACAATTAAAGGTTCGTTTGAATAATTCTTTATTACGAATGCTTTTACTTCTGACTTACTAGCTTACTATCTTACTGTTATTATTATTATTAATGATTTTACTGAACTGTGGTCAGTAATTTATATAATAACTTATTATGCTAACTTTTGCTAAATAGTGGAATTAAACTAGGTTATTACTAAAGTTACATGTAGAGCTAGATTGCATTATATTAATTAGACCATAGCTTGACTTGCAGTATGTGGAACGATCTTAACTAGGTTATCGCTACGTTTACATTATGTGGAAATATAATAAGGTGTGAACTAAGCATAAATGATTATTGAATGGGTAGATGCCGATAAATCGATAATGCTACAATATGTATGAATGTAAATACTTATGAATACGCATATACATACGTTTGTGTACATAAGCTTTTATAGTTTATATAACAATAATACAATAATTCACTAATTAATAATAAATTGTACTTTTTATATTAGTGTGGCCGCACCTTATGTATTTTCTCTATTTATCTACTTTACAATAAATCACCGTAGCGAGCATCCAACCACGTATAGGAAATGAAGCAAGCTATTCATATTGCATAATTTCTTCAGGTTAACTCATCGAAACTAAACGTCATTAACTAAATCAAAATCTCATTCGTTTTTTGCCTAGTGGAAGCATATATATTCTAATTTAATGATCACAACGATGCGATATTAGAAAGGAACAAAAACTCCTTTAATCTTTTTAGAGAATTCCGTAAACTAAATGTAATGTTATATTAAATAGTCTATAAGATTTTTTCACTCAAAATTTCGTGTAATATCGAGGAGACAAAGTAGTGGTGTTTTTGTCGGTTTTTTCGAATGAAATAAGAAGAAATAAAATAAAAAGAAAACTTCACAATTTTTCTTTTTGTCCACCTTTGTCAATCTTTTCACATCACCATCATTTTATTCTCCGCTTTTTTATACTTCCTCTTAAAGCGAGTTGTCGTCCGTTCCTTTTTTTCTTTCTAAACATCAAATCCCTTTGCATGAATGAATAATATTCGCAACTCCGTAGCAGAGGATTCTACATGCAACACCTCTTACATTATACAAACACATGTCAGAAATCATAAGAAACTTCGAGTCAAACTTCAGAATATTTCAATAAGTTTTTGAGTGAAGGTTCAGAAGAATGAACGAGAAGAATTGAAAGTGTTGTGGCAGATTTGTTGATGACGACATTGGCGTTTAAAAGAAATCCTTTAGGCAAAGGCGTAATATATGCCGATGTTTCCAAATTTAGAGAATGACTGGCGGTCATGACACCAAGTGTTGAACGAAGAAATAGGCAGTGAACTCTACAAAGTGTCGCGATGCCTGTGATGTCACGTTGTCATCGTCATTAGTTTCAAACTTCCGATAATATCAATGCATAAATAAGGAAGAAAAAACGAAGAGACGATTTTTACTGATCAAAGTCTGAAAGGAGACTATTTTATTATTTTATTATCTTAAAAACTAAAGTTAAACCTATTGCAACGTGTTTTCTCACCCAGGGTATGCTCAGGGCTTCTCAGGAAGTTCCTTTCCTTTATAAAATGTCTTGGACTTTCCTATTTCCTTTTATTTATTATTATTTCATTGTTACCGGAATTTTGTTAGTTAATTACAATTCATGTATCCTAGAATGAAAACAACTTTTGGTAGATAGTTATGATTTATGTCTTGACGACAATGATGACTTTTGTAGGTAATTGTGATTAGTTGCTAGCGAAGAAAACCAGCTTGGTGATTCGCGAATCGATTGTTACTTGTAATTACTTTATAAGGTATTACGTACCAAAGTACTGACAAAACCCGCGAGAGATGTTACAACAGCCAATCTTGCGGGCCAATAAGGCGTCTCCACCGTTCCTACCTGTATCCTACTTGCCTTTATTGTCCCTAACCGCTCGAAAATTTATTAAAGATAGGGGTTCCATCCGTTTTTTAAAATGTAACGACAACATTGACTTAGTTATCCCCTATCCGTAAGTCAAGTTCCTTTCTGTTCAGAGGCCACAACTATGCTGAGCCAGTCATCCCCTGTCCGTAAAGTCAAAAAAAAGTCGGAGAACAAAAAATTTGTTAGTCAGATTTCGCTTACCTCCTTGGCTGCTGTAACAGAAATGAAAGGCCGAGCGTGCTGTGTCACTCTCTTTCATAGTCGCGCTTCGCATCGCTGGTCCGTCATGCTTTTGCTCTGCTTGGGCGTTCAGAGGCTGGCACGCATTTTATGTGTGTTATAATCTTATGTATGTGCTGGAAGATATACTTCAATGCTACCTTGTTATATCAAAATTATCTTATGTTTGCATTGGAATATGTACTAATGCTATCCTATGTAGGTGAAAGCATATGTTTATCGCTTATAATTAAAATGTTCCATCGTGTATGAAAACTACAAGTAGGTACCAAAAATAAATCTATTGCAATTTATTGCCATTCATCCCTACAAAGGTAGATCAATTCAATATGCTTGCCTTAGCAAATTATGCTTCAGGAACAAGGGCAGTTAACAAAATATATAGACCATTATGTATATGCTAATGCGTGTAACAAAAGTAAATATATTACAATATATACCCGTTAAGCCAAAAAAATTCATATGCATTCCTTCGCATTTTGACGTAACTGTTAATACACCAGTAAATGTTTAGATATATCTTGTCGTGTATGCAAAATGCGATGTAAATGCTTATGTATCTATTATAATAAATATGCTACTTATAATTGAAATATACCGTCGCGAATATATTTGTCAGCTACGGGTCGATGACAAAATGTATATACTACAATATGTAACCGTTAATCGCTAACTAACAAGAACAATTGAAGAGGCGGGCCTTATTACATTGGCGTAACTATTAATAAACAAGTGAGCTTTTAGGTATATGAATTCGCATGCAGGAAGAATGAGAATTATAGCAAGAATGAATGGGTAGGTGCACATGCCTATGCTGTCTTGCTTAATATTAGGAAATTTTCTCGAAGATTTAAATCACATTTAGAACGAGAAGTTTGACATGCTTATCAAGGGAATAATCATGTATGGTGTAACGGGTTTTCTTGGGCGGGGTATAACTCAGCCACTCCAAAGTTCGTTGCAAGAATATTTATTTGAAATGAAATTTACTGGCCCTTCGGTACTGATGTTCAATGTCTTTATTTTGTATTCACAGGAGTGCAGCGTTGTGTAGAAGTTGGCGAGGAAAAAGGAAACCAGCGACGTGACCCAACTTTGTCGCGCTATTACCGTTTTGCTTTTTGCTCACTAAGTTAGAACTTTCTCTTCCTTTTCGTTTCGCTTTTAATATCGCGGGACGCTAAAAGAAAAGAACCGGATACGTTGCCAGTATCATAGCTGCCGCCGATGTGTCTCCGTTTCGCTACTCGTCGGTTAATACAAAGACAAAATGTTCCTCCATTCTTCGGGGATGACGACTAACAGCTAGCCATTACATCCCCTATCCGTAGAGTCATTTGTCCTAAAAGTCCTTCAGGGATGACGACTAACAACTAGCCAGTACATCCCCTATCCGTAATGTCAGTTGTCCTGCAAAGTCCTTCAGGGATGACGACTAACAACTAGCCAGTACATCCCCTATCCGTAATGTCAGTTGCCCTGCAAAGTCCTTCAGGGATGACTACTAACAACAAGCCAGTACATCCCCTATCCGTAATGTCAGTTGTCCTACAAAGTCCTACAGGGATGACGACTAACAACTAGCCAGTACATCCACTATCCGTAAAGTCAAAAAAAAGAATAGACTTGTCTTCACTTGTCTTCAGACTTGTTGTCACTTACCTTCAGGTAGCTATGACACCAAAATGAAAGAATCTGTGCGATGTGCTGCTCTTTTATAGCTGAGGTCTGGCTCGCTTGTCCTATTGCCAACATGTTCTATGTGTTTACTTATACCTTGAGGTACTATGCTTACGTGTATGCTTAGCTTAGGTTGGCTGCAGTCGCAACCTTAGTTACGACTTGCATGATCCTTCTTATACCTAACTTAATACCAACTTACGTCTAGCTTATTACTGTGTTTGTTCAGCTGTCTACTCAACAGGCACCCAGGTACCAAATCGCGTGATTCAACCACCGTTAGGTACGTGAGTGCTTGTGTCTTACTATGCCTTTGTGTTTGCGTATGCTTTGCTACGTGTGTTTCTACATGCTTGGCATGTGCGATCGTGCCTTTGTACCATTTATGTATGCAGTTTATGCACCGTCATATGTTATTATTATTTTTCTACCTAAGTACTTGCTCCTGTAAGTTTTATATACCCTAACGGTGCTGTACAACTTTGCAGTTTGCTTGAAAATTTACCTGGCCTAACGATGCTTATGCAATAATGTATAATGCTCTACGCGTTTTGTGTCTTGCTTGCATGTGCATGTGTGTATTTTATGCATGGATGTTTATACATCTGTGTAACTTACAGTGTGTACATGTACATGTGTGTATGTTTTTCTGTGGCGTGATATTTTTATAAACATCGTTAAGGGTACTTGCCTATACATTTTGTACATGAGTGTTTGTACAGGTGTGTGACTTTTATATGGTCTAGTCACATTGTTGTGGGGTTTTGTCGTTTATATCTTTTATACAAGGGTGTGTGTTCCTATGGGTTTACTAACATAGACATATTCGATATGTGTTTAAAATTTTTCTCTTTACAATGCATTTGGTGCTGGAGTGTGTGTTCCTGTTTTTATTACCCCAGACAGTCGTTAACGGACAGATCGGACTGACGGGTTGTTTGCTGTGGCTAACTGTCTTAGGCGGACGGACTTGTATTTCGTAAGGAAGCAAAACGCTTCCTTACAATGGTTATAATATTGATAAGCATATGTTTAAAGAAAGGCAAATGTGTCGTTATAAAAGGACATATGTTTACAAACATAGAAAAGAAAAATACATACGTGCAAAAGAGAAAGCACCCAGAATTATAAGTTATAATAAAACATAATTTATAAACATAGAGACTACAATGTCTTTATACGAGAGAGGATCCGTATCGTTATCGTGAAGTGCAAAATATGAATACAAAAGAGCAGATATTTTACACATCTTTATAGCACATTTACGCTAAGTGACCAATTACCCTTAGGATTGGTGTGGTAACCGGTGAGAGGTACTTCGAACTACGGACGGTCAATTGTACGGACAAAGTTGTTATTAGCAAGGGAGCAAAACGCCTCCTTACACTATAAACCAAAATACGCAAGCAAAGAATTGTGGATGTGCAGAGTACAGCAAGCAAATAAGTTGTTGATATATGTTTCGCTATGCCTCCTATTTGGTTAATACAGGGTGCAGTGCAGCAAATGGAAAATAGGTATAGCAAATTGTGTACTGTCATAAGTTGTGAATTAGAATAGAACATGCAGCGACAAACACCGCCAGGTTATAAATCGGATCGCCTATGATAACCTTGATAGCTTTAATATCGAAACTCTTCTTATTCTCTTATTTTTAAAACAGTGATGAAAGATCAGAAGAAATCAGAAGTCGGAAACGGCTACAACATTTATCGCCTGCGCTTCAAACAAACAAAAACATCATTAGGAGTTTTGAATAGAATTTTGCTTCTTATGCGGAGATAAGTGTTTAGAAAAAGGGACGCCTAGCTAATACTCCAGAAGAATCAAGTCAATCTGCAGACATATATGACGTCAGTTATTGAAGTAGCTTTGGCCGACAGCGTGACCATTGTGGACAAGATTTTACAAGGTTGCGACTGAGACTTTGTAAGTTGGTTATCCAAAACTATATGCGAGTAAATGAAATCAGTGCTTTTTGGCTAGCATGATAATTCTGAATATGAATGTGTCGAACATAACATTTGACATACGTACTATTGGCAAGTTTATTGAATGTCTTTGTCTCCAGTATACCACTTAGTTCCCCTAACCTTCAGAATTTCAATTCCGTGGGAAGTATCGATGAAAGTGTTCAGGCCTTTAATGAATCTAGGTGAACTCTGCTTTTGGCTGCATCTACAGCTGTCATCCTTAAAATGTTGCTGTTGTTTATTCCATACTATTGCCAGCTGATTCAAGCTTATCACATTAACATGACAGTATATGGCAAATTCTAAAGATTCAAATGTTGTTTCGTACTGTTCTCAAAAACAAGCTGCAATTTACGATATTTCTACGTTTAACGTTTCTTCAGTTTCTCTTTGTCAACCTCGTTTTGGTCTCTTCCGTCACATCTTCTTTGAAGTCAGGAGTGAGCGTTTGGAACAAGGAAATTAGGACCAAATGCAGTGGAAAATATCGCCAATTGCAACCATTGGAGAGAGCGTATATTTTCTAGACTTTGTTACCCACAAATAAAGGTGGTGTTTAAGAATGTTGTTTGAACAAGTATAGAAAAATTTGTGAACCAGTCTATAAGTAAACGAACTGGGCTGTAATTCGCAGTTAATTCCGTTTCTTAGAATATAATCTAGTGTGAAGTGGAACTCCACATAGCCTCAAATTCGGCAATTATTTTTCGATCGACCATACAAGAGCATCGACTATATAAAGCGTTTCATGAAACGAAAACGAAAGGATAACCTAATTTCCCAGTTTGCCAGAATTTCCTAATATTTCGTGTAGGATGATCTAGTCGGTTGTATACTTCTTTTTATTTCTATGTCGCTCCCTCAGTCTTCATGTAATATGGACCCAAGCTGTTCAAAGTTGGCAACCCTTTCTAAGTTTTGGTTTTGTCCGTCTAAGTAGCCGAATGCAATGAATCCCCACTAATAACTCTATGGTGGTGGGTTCGAAGCCGACAACCTTAGATATATTAGTGCTTCAAGAATTTAGGATTAGAATACATTTCTCTGGCTAAATTAAAAATATTATAATAATAATAAATATTTATTATTAATTGATAGGGCGGCATTTCCGTATGGAGTTTGCGCTCGACTTACAGTTATAAATTTTGTTTTGCTGATGTTTAGGTTTAACCCAAAGTTATTACTTTGAGCATTTATGGTTTGAATCATCGTCTGCAGATACTGTTAAGAAAGTTGCTTCGTCCGCATATAGGATGTTATTGATAAAGTTCCCGTTGACCTGTCTGCTTCGGTTATTTGAATTGCTTCTTGAAAGATTACCTAAGAGTAGGCGTTAACAACAAGGGGATTCAAATCTCTACACTTTGGACTAGAATCTGAATGCAAGATAAAACTTCTCCGGTGGCCATGTTTTTCCGGATACTAAACCGTGTGCGTGCAAGTGATGATTCTTATTTATCATGCAGCCTTTCCTCAGTTATTCTTAGGAACATTTTTAGAAAATTATTCTTTTTGGGCATTATTCTATTATCCTGACAGCTTCTGGCATAGTTTTTCTTCGGAATTGTGATGAATGGTGGTTCTAATCAGACATCAGGATGTATGCCTGTGTCGTAGATCTCATTAAATAATTTACGCAGAATATTATCATCATCTATTAGTTTGATAATCTCTATCGGTATTTCATCGCTACTCATGCCCGTTTTGTTTTTAGCATTTTCTATGGAGTTTCCTATTTCATCTTTCTCTTTTTTCTTTTATCTCGGTGGCTACTGTAACAGACGTGTTCGTAATTCGCTCTTCGGCGGGCTAACTATCAAGCTACTGACTTTATTATTTTTAGAAGTACGCTTGATTGGGGCTTGAAGATGATCGGATTTATAGAGAAGAGCACACGTTTCGATGCTGAGTAAGTTAGTTCAGGAGATATGAGTGATTTTAAAGTTTTGCCCCACATACACTTCACAGACGGTTACATCTAAAAGAAATGCACGTAGTTTACTTTTATATGAACAAAGGGACAGATGAAACCTACTTACCGAACAGTCAGATAATAAGTCACGACGATTCTGTACCCTACCATACATGTGGTCTCCTTCGACCCATTGGAGGTCCCAAAGTTTGCTCCGATAATCCTCTCACCTCCTTTCATCTTTTACTCTCAACAGCAAAAACAATATCAATATCTCCACATTAACTAATTAGCCACTTTTAAATAACTTTGTCACTTTCTTGGTATTAATAAAATACCTTCTTAGGATAATTATTTTTATTGTTTATTTGATTTTTTTTTTTAATTCGTAAATTCTTTCTTTCTTTTTAGAGATATACAACCTTATGACTGTAACTATGCACAAATATTTAAGTAATTGAGCAAATTTTGTTTGCACATATGTTTACATAACATTGCTAACAAATCCATTTGTATTCTAAGTCGCTTCTCGATTAGCTTTTTTTTATAAGCATATGTTTATATGTGCTCGATTTATTTGATAACTATTCCCGAATTTATCAGCACAACGAATATATAAACGCAATGATATAACTCATTTCAGTTTCATTTTCATAACTTTGAAATTGTTTTATGCCCCTTAAAAATATTTATTTGCTTCACAATTTATCAATTTTGAACAATATTCATCGATTTAATTCTTTGTTCGATCTCGACCTTTTTAATTTTTCTTTTTCTTCCTGCATCGTCAATGCGGCGTTATCCTCTTTGATTTCTCGACTTATTCTGTTTAAAACAAAGCTTACTTTCAACCATATTTCTCAGGATTTCAGTTGGACTTTTCTATCCACTATATATACTGTGAGCGCTATTGTTTGCCCAAAACCTGGTGCTGCGGTAGCTCAGCGGCTCCAAGTTTTGTTTCACAAGAAATTTCCTTTTTTTTGTTTGTAACAAACCTCGTTGCAAATAATTTATCATTATTAATATTATTATTTAATATTTTCTATTGTTCTAAATTCATTTCAAATTTTTCCCTTATTTTCTATTTATTCGTAGTATACCTACTGGTACTACCTTTTGTTTATTATAATTTTCTGCAGGATCCTTTTTCGTTTTATTTGTGTATCAGATATCTTTCTCAATCATTTATCAAAGAGTTTTCTATTCTCTTTCATATATCTTGAAAATTGCCTTATACCTTCTGTTTATTCATAGTAATTCTATTAAGGTTGTTTCTTGCTTATTATAATTTTCTCAGGATAACTTTTGTAATTTCGTTTATTGTAACACTTCGAGCTCAGAGTCTTCCCGTCCGCTCGATCGTTCCGTAACGTTTCACTGCCTTTTCTCAACTGCCCCATTCAGTTTCTTTAGCTTACTTTAGCACTCACAAACTTCATTTCAACCTCGGCTTACTTCTCTTTCCTCTTCTTTCACCGCGCAAAATTCTGCCTAACTTAATCTTAATCTCCAATGTAGCCTATTGTTTATTTCAGATGCTACACTGTTTTTGGTTTTATATTTTTTTAATTTTTTGACGTTGATTTCTCCCGATAACAATATATCAGTGCATAAGCAAAAATTGTCTTTTCCAAATAGAAATTCTTATTTTCAAGGATAAAGTTGCAGTGTAGTGCAGTGCAGTATATCAAGGATATTATAAATTAAATTAATAAAGTAGTTCATCAGCATTATTTTACATTGGTGTAATTGACCTAAGTAAGTGACCTATTATGCGCTAGACTAGTGCAAAGACGATGCCGAGAAGACTTTTTAATGGGCCAGAATTAAATTTCAAAATCAGGCGACCCAAAAAGTGTCGAAAGCTTTTTCCACGGATGTCAACCTGCCGTCGTCTCGAATTTTGAGCCTGTCTAAAGGCTTCAGGTAATTTGCATTACTTACTTGGGTCGCCTTTGCTTCTAATGCATGGCATTGAATTTTTCAATGTTTGAATTGAATTACTTGAGTATACGAAGTTGTAAGGCCTTTATAGTCACTGTGTTTTCTACTAAAGCTGGGCAATTCAAGACGAGGCAACTTATTTGTGGAAACTGATGGTTCAGCAAATCTCATATTGTGACGAACCTTAACTAGTGATTATAGTATATGCGAATTAATGTAAATTTATACACGTCGATGTCTGCACGTCCATTATAGTTTCCATCAATGTTCTCTGCTTTGTTTGAAGAGAATATTTGTTTGAAATAAGGCTTCAGAATTCCTAAGCAACATTTTAATTCAGTGGATGACAGTGATTGACTTTCCATTACTCTATGGGGTAGCTTGCACTACTTTCCTTTCACCATAAAAGAAAATTTGATCCATTTTTGTTGTTATATTTTTTTAATACATACGAGACATTTTTTTTTATTTTTGGTTTAATAAAAATAAAAATATCATTTGTATTCACATAAATTTTTCAACGTTGAAAAGGATATACTTACTAGATACTTAATTATATACTTAATTATACATATAAAAAGAGTATAATGAGGGAAACATTGTAGCGTTTTCGATTTATCGTATTCTACTCGTTTATTAATCATTTATGAAAAGTTTACACTTTCATATATTTCCACATAATGCAAGTCTATACCTAGTTAAGGTAACCCAATTTAGCTGTAACACACAATACATGTAACTTTACTAATAACCTAGTTTTAAAACTGTTATTTTGCATAAGCTATTATACCACCGACCACCGACCACAGTTTAGTTGAGTCAGAGTCATACAGTCAGAATTTTAGTTAAAATTAATAGACGTCAATTTATCATTACATATGGCGACCGCGACAGGACCCCGGTGGAAAAATATTTTTCGGTATACAAAACAAATACAAAAATAGAAAAAAAATTATTTAAGAGAAGTAACTGCAAAAAAAAAAACTTTACCCGGAAAGAATTTTAGATTTAAATAATTAATTTCCATATTTCCTTGTAAAGGGGAAAGAAATTTAAAAAAAAGAAGGAAGAAAAACAAGACTAAACACAAATATAAAATTAACAAAAGCTGCTACATGAGCTCGCACAAATACGGCCAAGCAATACCGATAAAATCATTGTGTTGGGTGACTTCAATTTGCCCCAAGACACTTGGTGTTACAGTGATAGTTTTGCCTGTTTAATTCCTAATTCAACATCTGATAGACCTGTTGTATTATTTAGTGAATTATTCGATCATAATTTAGTTCCATACAACGGTACCCCTAATTGCAATGGTATACTGCTTCATCTTTGCTTTGCCAATTCTCCAGATATTTGTGGTAATCGTCGTCTTTCTTTCAGCTTACCTGAGGAACATTATCATCCAGCATTGGGTATTTCCTTTCACTACAAGCGTAACGGTTCGTTAAACTTCTATAATTTTGCAAATTCAACTTTTTCAAATAAAATTTATGATTTCCATAAAATCAATATTTCAATGCTAAAACCACATCTTTCACCTGTTATGGTTGATTTCTCAGTTGGAAATATTGATATCTTACTGTCGTCGTTCTACAATATATTAAATCTAGCTATTTCTGCATATGTTCCGGTCAACCATTCCCGACCTCGAAGCAGGTGTCCCCCGGGGGTTTAATAAGACAATTAAATATTTCAAGAATTGAAAAACACGCTTTTCAAAAAATATTCGAAAAGTGTCTCTGCTTTCGACAATTTCGCTTACTTGGCCGCAAGACATGGATTTAACTCCCTCAACCACCAATATTATTTCAGATATCTGCAGTTAGTTAAATCTTCTCTGTTTGCTAACCCGAAATACTTTTTTAAATTTGTTAACTCAAAACGAAAAATTTTCACACATCGTTTTTAAAGGGTTGCGTTCTCTAAAATAATGTTGTGCGCAAGGACCTGATGGAATTCCATCATGTGTACTTAAATCTTGCGCTGTCGAGTTATGTGGTGTGATCTCAAAAGATTTTTAACCTGTACTTGAATTTAGGTGTTTTCCCTTCGTGTTGGAAGAGTAGTTTCCTTATTCCTATGCACAAAATTCGAAGTAGACAACTCGATGAGAACTACAGAGGCATAGCCAAGTTGAGTGTATTGCCCAAGTTGTTCAAGCGAATTGTGACTCAGCATTTAGCCTTTGCCATTAATTCGTATATTTCTCCGCACCAGCACGGCTTTCGTAAAGGGCGATCTACAGTCACCAACTTGTTAGAGTTTACTTGTCATGTTTTCAAGGCTTTTTTTAGCGGCTCTCGCACAGATGTTATATACACTGATTTAAGAAAAGCGTTTGGTTAACAATAACTTACTTATTTCTTAACTCCAAGTCTCTGGCTTCCCTTTCTACTTATTGAAATAGGTATGCGTGGTTGTGCGTTTGAGTGAGGATAGTGGACAGGAAATATGGACTAACGGACCAAGAAAGAACCAGCGGACAACGAACAGCACAGACAACGGGCCGTACAGATGGACTACAGCGTGCGTCAGTTTACAGCTTGCGAGCGGAACATCTTTAAAAAAAAAACAGTTTTTTACGTCATACAGCACGACAAGGCAAGAAAAAAATCATATAACTCTACCGCAAAATTATCATAATGGCTATGCTTATGAGAAGTTTTTTCTGAGGTAAAATACTGCCGGTCACTCAGAGACATGGATGCGAACTAGAAGGCTTATATATTGGATATTGTTCACTGTGAAGCAACCATGAGAGACGTTTGTTTGCAACGATTACGGAGTACAGAGAAAATTGCGTTTTTGAAGATTTAATGTTAGCAATTCTTTCGACCGCTTCCGCTCGCTCTTCTAGAAATGTATCCGGATTAGACTACGTAGTTATTTTACGACATTATTGTAGCGATCGCTTCCATAGGTCAAAAATATTGTCGACCAATTGCATTGATATCATATGGTGAAGAGAGAATTTCAATTGCCTACCCAAATGTATAAATACATTACTTATTTTCTTGTTTTGTCTCAAGCGCACTGGAAATATAATTGTCTCGTTTTCAACCAAAAGCTTCTTATGCTTATAATGATTATTAATGGTTTCTGAAGAAAGATTAAAATCGCAATACTGAAAGTATAACCACTTCCACCCCGATATTCAAATTAATCAACTTAATGTTCATCTTAAAATTCGAGTGAATCAACTTAATGTTCATGAATGAAAATAGAAAACAGATCGTCTTTTTAGAATAGAAATAAACATCATAACGAAAAGGTCCGCAATTGGAAATTTACGTCATTAGTTTATTAACTAACATTACCCTGTCCAATATTGCACCAAGTTCGTCTTAAACAACAAATCAAACGTCACGAAATACGGTGGTCTATTTTTGTAAGAGCGTTTAATATAAGTCGAAATTCATATAATTCGAAATATAAGAGAATATTAATCTCCTAAATCGGTACAAAGTTCACCAAAAAAACTCTAGTGCCAGTATACTGTTATTAATCACAAATGACTTTTGCTTATTGTTGAACTCAAATGGCTTTGAAATTAATCAACAATTTAAGTTACGTCTATAGCGAATTACTTTTTTTTTGATTATTTGTACGTAGAGTTAATATCCTATTTATTAAATGACTGCGCACAAAATAGAAACTCCGAATTCTGAGATATGATATTGCTAGTTAACTAAATGGCATCATTGAAATGGCCCCCAAACTAAGTGAAGATTCATGTCAATTAAGCGGTGTATTACAAAGTTTTTTTTAGGAAGTCTGAAGTAAAGCTAGCCTTGAAAAAGTTGATGAGTACTGTAAGGAAGCGTTTTTGCTTCCTTACGAAATACAAGTCCGTCCGCTCAAAAGTCCACCCGCACTCCGTAGTCAGCAAGTCCGAGCTGTCCACGCACATCGTTCTGTGAACAATACACGAGCAGCCTCCTCCAACTTCAAATGTAAAATCATAAAAACACCCACTAATTATACTTGTAAAGTTGAAATCATAAAAACACCAATTAATTATACTTGCAAAGTTAAAATCATAAAAACACACACTAACTATGCCTATTCTTGTAAAGTTAAAATCTCAAAAACACATACTAAATATACCTACACTTGTAAAGAGGAAAATCTCAAAATATGCCTATACCTTGTAAAAATTAAACATCACAAAAACACACACTAAATATGCCCCTACTTGTACAAAGAGAAAATGTATAGACACATATTGCACAGGCCTACGGTAGTTAATCCATAAGAATACACACTCCAACACCAAACTAAGGGTAAAGAGAAGGAAGAAAACATGTATGGCACAGCGCCAAGGCATAGAATATGTAAAATAGATAATACAGGCACGAGCAAATAGGTATAAGATCGGTAGAATGAATAAAACTTGTATGAAATGGCTCGTAGGCATAGAACATGTAAAATCATACAACACAAGCCCAAGACGAACTTAGGCAAAAAACCATATGCAATATTTACACAACCGCCAAAGCGCAGAATAGGTATGAATAAGATCAAATAAAACTTGTCAGACATAACTCAAAGCCATAGAACTTGTAGGTCATATAACTCAAACCCAAGTCAAACATAGGTATAAAACCATATGGAATAAGTACAACATATACAAGAAGAAATCTGTATGCCTTAAAATTGCATAAGCGAACTGTAGAAACGCTTACATATCACGCATTACTGTATAAGTCCCGTTAGGTCATTTAAGCATGTAGAAACCCTTATGCTTCGCAATGCATAAGCACACTCGCTCATGCAAACGCACATACCAAAGAATCCCACATAGCATTTCATAGTACTGTTAGGCCCTAGTAACATGCAGGAATCTGCATGCCTAAAAATTGTATAAGCGAACTGTAGAAACGCTGACATAGCGCGCATTACTGTATAAATCCCGTTAGGTCATTTAAGCATGTAGAAACCCTTATGCTTCGCAATGCATAAGCACACTCGCTCATGCAAACGCACATACCAAAGAATCACACATAGCATTTTATAGTACTGTTAGGTCATAGTAACATACAGAAATCTGTATGCCTTAAAATTGTATAAGCGAACGATAGAAACGCTTACATATTACGCATTACTGCATAAACCCCGTTAGGGTATATAATCAGGTAGAAACCCTTATGCTCTACAATGAATATACAATCAGACAAAGCAAATAAACGTAAGAGTCACACATAGCAATGCACACCAATACCCGTACGCGCAAAGAGCACAAACCCACACACAATATGACACAAAATGTACAAAGACACGATCACACATGTAGAAACACGTAGCAGAATGCTACGATCGCCGGTTGGCGGCCGAGCGCAGCCACAGTCGCCTACCAATCTGCCTGCGACAGATGCGGGGACACGACGCCCTTTGTAAGGCTGGGCCACCACATAGAGGCACTGGTGGAAATGTTGGAGGATGGCAAAAGTCGGTCCATTCACCAACCCATGAGGGATGCCATTGAGGGCATCAGAATGGCCTACGAGCAGTGCGCGCTGCTAAGGGACCAGACGAGGGCCGATCCGAGTGGCAAGGCCGACAAGGTCGATAAAGCTGCTCAAACGACCCCCCTTCGTAATCTAGGAGCGGTGAGCAACAAAGGCGTTCCGGAGTCCGACCCGAAGATAAGCGCTTCCAAAAGAAGACAGCCCGGCGATATAGACGCACCAACTGCCAAGCGTCGTAACGTGGCCAGTGGGCCCAAGGGGGTCGCACAGAGGCCTACCGACCAGAGTACGCGGGCTACCGGCGAGGACTGGCAACAAGTGACGGCCAGGAAAAAAAAGGACCGCACACTGCAAGTCCGTAGAGGGAAACCGGACGCCATCGTTATACCTGCGACCGGCAAGCTCTCCTACGCTGAAATGCTGCGTAAGGTCAAAGGCGATCCCAAACTGAAGCAATTAGGTGAAGTGATCCACAAAATCAGGAGGACACAGAAAGGCGACCTACTGCTGCAACTGGACAAAAACGGAGAGAAAACGGAAAAGCTGAAGAATGCAGTAAGCTCCCTGCTAGGTGACCAAGCGGTAGTTAGAAGCCTGAAGCAACGCGGTATAGTCGAATGCAGGGATGTCGACCAAATCGCCTCAAGGGAGGACATCTGCGAGGACAACAAGAGCCAATATGGGCTGGCAAACGCAGAGGTAGTTAGCCTGAGAAAGGCCTACGGTAGCACGCAACGGCAATAATCAGCCTGTCGCAAGAGGAAGCCAACAAGCTGCTAGCTGGTGGTAAATTAATAGTAGGCTGGGTGGTGTGCCGACTAAGGGAGCACAGAGCACTAGTGAAGTGTGACCGCTGCTTGGAATTCGGACACATTGCCAAGCATTGTAAAGGGATATGCGATCGATCAAAGGTCTGCCGACGATGCGGAGGGGATGGGCACGTCGCAAAAGTGTGCTCAAAAGATCCCCTGTGCTTTTCTTGTAAAGGCGTACCAAGTGCTGACGCTAAACACGTAGCAGGGAGCAGCCAGTGCCCGTTATTCAAACGAGCTTTAGCTGCTAGAGGACGCAAATGAGAATTATGGAAAATAAAATCAATCACAGCGAGGCAGCTCATGATCTGCTCAGACAGACGGTCATAGAAGGGTAGATAGACCTGGTGTTGATCAGCGAGCCATTCAGAAGCATGAACCGTGGCGGATGGGTTCCCGGTGCTGCAGGGAAAGCAGCAATCTGGTCACCGGATATTGCACTCCTGGATGAAAGCGCCCAGCACAATGGCTTCGCGAGGGCGAGAGCTCGGGACATACATTGCTATAGCTGCTATGCACCCCCAAGCTGGACGCAGGAAAAGTTCCTGTACATGCTAGATGATCTAGTGGCGGATGCCCGCAACAAATCACTGGTCATAATCGCGGGGGACTTTAACGCCTGGGCGGTGGAATGGGGCAGTACAATCACTAATGCTAGAGGCCGTGCCCTACTGGAAGCGTTTGCAATGCTACCACTGGCGCTGATGAATGACGGACAAAAACACACGTTTAGAAAAGCAGGCTTTGGATCAATGATCGATATCACTTTCGTGAGTGATAGTCTGGTGCCAAAGTGCAAGTGGACGCTCAGTGAAAGCTACTCGGGCAGCGACCACCAAGCCATCTTTATGGAGGTTGAGGCTCGGCGAGGCAGAGGAGATATAGGCCTGACCCATAGGGGTCCGAAGTGGAACGACACGTCGTTCGACGAAGAAACCTTTAGGCTGACATTCTCTTCCCAAGCCATAAACGGTGATACAGTGGAGCTGCTCGTACGCGAAGTGTATACCGCTATAAACGAAGCATGCGACGCCTCAATGCCTAGGAGAAGAACGTGGAAAAAAGGCGCCCCGTGCTACTGATGGAACGCAGAAACAAGCTCGGCTAGGAAGGAGTGCCTTAAGGCCAGAAGATTAGTGCAGCGATCAAGGGGGAAGCCAGGCTTTGCCAGTCGGGTCCACGCCTACAAATGCCTGCGCGGGGACCTAAAGAAAGCCATCAGGCGCAGCAGGAGAAGCTGTTTTGAGGCTCTCTGCAGAGGGGTTGATGTCAACCCATGGTGGTCCTCAAGAGACTTAAAGGGCACGGCCGGCCACATGTCACGTGCCCTGTCATGCTGAGTAGAATTATGACAACACTTTTCCCACATAAGCTGCCGTACCTAGCGGTGGACTTCTTCGGAAGGGAGCAGGAGCCACCCCTTGTTGTTACCACGGAGGACGTGGTTGCGGCCGGCAAAAGAATTGGCGACAAAAAGGCCCGGATGGAATCCCTAATAAAGCCCTGAAGGCAGCGATTAGGGTAAGGCCTGAAATATTTGCCCAGCTTATGCAACAGTGCCTCAGAGAAAGAGTCTTCCCGGAGAAAAGGAAAGTGCAGAGACTGGTGCTGATCCCGAAAGGTAACACAGCCGCCGGCTGACCCGTCGTCGTACAGGCCTATCTGTCTCCTGGATACTATGGGCAAGCTGCTAGAGTCAGTAGTGTACGAGCGTCTGCTGAGAGTAGCCGAAGAAAACGGTGCCCTATCTAATAACCAGCACGGCTTCAGAAGGGCGCGGTCGACAATAGACGCCATAAATCACGTACTGAGGCTGGCGTCCGACGCCATAGCTGGGGATAGGAGGAAAGGGGGCGCCAAGAAATACTGTGCCCTGATTACACTGGACGTTAAAAACGCTTTTAAATCGGTGGATTGGGGAGTTGCCCGCAGGGCTCTTATAAGAACGCGGGTCTCAAGGTATCTATTGGACACCATAACGAGTTACTTGTCGAACCGTACGCTGGTGTATGAAAGCGACAACGGCACAGAACAGTATAAAATATCAGCAGGCGTCCCACAAGGGTCAGTTCTTGGCCCTCTTTTGTGGAACATCATGTATGACGATGTCCTGAGGTTGGAGCTGCCCACCGGCACAACGAGTATTGGATTCGCCGATGATGTTGCGATAGTGGTGGTCGCAAAGCTTATTGCCGATATAGAAGCGAAGGCTACCGCGGCATTCATGCGTATTAAAGGGTGGCTAAATAAGGTGGGCCTAGAGCTGGCTGAACACAAAACGGAAGTCGTCCTTGTGAGCAGCCGGAAGAAGCTAGAGACCTGCGAGATAAGAATCGGGGACAACATTGTGCAGTCAGTCGCCGCGCTCAAATACCTGGGAGTGATAATTGATCACCCCCTCAACTTCAGGCGGCACATCGACTACGTGCCGAAGAAAGCGGCAGGCATCCAGACGGCATTGGCAAAGATTATGCCAAACCTTGGGGGTCTGAAAGCAGCTAGAAGAAAGGTCATAGCCACTGTGGTGACGTCAATCATTATGTATGCGAGCCCAGTATGGGCGGGTGCATTCACTGTAAAGGCGGCACTCCGAAAATTGGCGGCCATATATCGCCTCAGCGCCCTGAGGCAGATTTGCGCATTCTGAACCGTGTCGGAGTAGGCGGCGCTAGTGCTAGCTGGCAATCTGCCAGTCGACATCCTGGCCGATGAGATGAGCCGCATCTACCAACAGCGTCGCGACAACGATCTCTCCTCGCTAGTTATAAGAGGCGAGGAACGGATGGTCTCGCTAAGGATTTGGCAATCGAGGTGGGAAAGAACGACCAAAGGAAGATGGACGTTCGTTCTTATCGCTAACATAAGACGTTTGGTTGACAGACGGCATGGAGAAGTAAACTATTACTTAACCCAGCTTCTGACTGGCCATGGCTGTTTCCGGAAATATCTACACAGATTCGGGCACGACAGTTCGGCTGACTGCCCGGTATGCGAGGATATGGAGGAGGACGCAGAACACGTAATGTTCTACTGCAGCAGGTTCGAGAATGGGCGGCCTGAAGTGCCACCTAACGAGACAACAAGCGCAATGGTTGGCAGTGCAGCAGCCTGGATCACCGTAGATGCATTCGCCAGCAATCCTCTCGTGGAGTTGCGGCGATTGGAGAGACAACGGGTGGAGAGCAGAGGAAGTGGAAGCCGATAGTGCATTTCACTGAGGTCCCACCATCAGGAGCGTGCTAGCGACAACCAGCCCCCGCGAAGTAATACCTAACGGTGGTCCCGCGGGGGAGAGTGGTAGACGAAGTGTGTGTGGGGTGTAGTTTTTAGTACGTATGCGCCAGGGATGGCGAATCGTGCATGCTGCTACTAAGAGCCAGCAGTATCTTTCGAAGATTTTCTACCTCCAGCTCACAGAGCAAAACAAAAAAAAAAAAAAAAACATGTAGAAACACACAAAAAAAAAAACAAGCATATGCAAACACAGTGGCATAGAAAGGCACAAGCACTCACATACATAACGGTGATTGAATCACGCGATTTGATACCTGGGTGCCTGTTGCGTCGGAATTTGAACAAACATAATAATAAGCTAGATGTAAGTGATATCAAGTTATGTATAAGCAGTATCATGAAAGTCGTAACTAAGGTTGCGGCTGCAGCCAACCTAAGCTAAGTATACACATAAGCATATGTAAAAACATGGAACCTGTTGGCACTAGCGAGCGAGACCCCCCGCTATAAAAGAGCACCACATCGCGCAGATTTTTTCATTTCGGTGTCATAGCTGCCTGGAGGTAAGTGGTTACAGACAATATGACAAATCCCTTTTTTTTGAAACCACGGATAGGGGATGTACTGGCTAGGTGTTTTAGTCGTCATCCTTGAAAAAGTTTTAGACAAATGACTCCACGGATA
>NW_023998566.1:884301-916742 GCF_014805625.2 Glossina fuscipes
ACTCCACCGACAAGGGATGTACTGGCTAGGTGTGTTAGTCGTCATCCCTGAAAGACGGAGGAACATCTTGTCTTGGTATTACCCGACGAGTAGCGAAACAGAGACCAACTGGCGGCAGCTATGACACTAGCAAAGAGCCCGGTTCTTCTCTTTTAGCGCCCCGCGATATTAAAAGCGAAACGAAAAGGAAGTGAAAGTTCTTACCCCGCAAGTAAAAAGCAAAACGGTAATAGCGCGACAAGTCGGGTCACCTCGCTGGTTCCTTGCCATAGCCCATTTCTACACACATTGCTGTACTTCTATCCAGTAAAGAGGAAACAATAAATCAGGGAAATTATACACCATTCCCCCCGAAGGTCCGGATTATTTTTTTCATTCTAAATTTTCTTGCAACGAATCCTGGATTGACTGAGTCATACCCCGCCCAAGGAAACTCGTTACAGTACTTTCGAGTAAACCTCAGTTAAGTGATTATCATTGTGGAAACAGACCGTATACAAGATCTAATTGATTCACTAACCCCTCCTGTGCCCACCAACACTCAAGACATTACAGTAACTTACATCTTAGATGCGATAATTCCAATGAACCTTAAGTTATGTGGAGGTATCTTAGAAGGAGTAGCATAGTAGGAGGTGTGTGACACTTGAATGTTCGAAGAAAGGTTTGAATTGGCTTGAATAGTTGATTGAATGCACACTTTTTATGTTCGTCAGTGCTTCATTTTGAGAACTTTTATCGCTCCGCTTATGACTTGACGTTAAATCTTGTCTGTAACTAGGTACTCAATACATTAAAATGTAAATGGTTTGATGTACAATAACGGCTTAAATTCATATACTATTTTAGGAATTATGTTGTAGATAAAATTTATCTTCAGCACTTCAATACTAAATAGTTAGCAAATATGAGAGCGACTTATTAGAAGGTTTTCTCTCACTATTTAGACGGCGTATTGATAGAGATTGTAAAGATGTGTCTGATCATTAAAGAGATTGAGAAAATATTATTGGCTCCGTTTTGCCATAGTGAGTTTATTCCAATATACCCCTAACAGCTACGTTTCATGCGTCGACCATAAAAGTTAGTCTTGGTAAAAGCTTTAATAACAAATTACTTGAAAAAATCTCTTAAACTAGTTTTTTGCTGCATCATTTCGTTAGAGCTGCGTGGGCGCCAAGTGAAGATTGAGGAAGTCAGCAAATAATGGATATGTCTGAAAAATCAAGTTCTTCTTTAGCAGCAATATGTTTGGTTTGCTTAACTCGTCGGTGCTTGGATAATAAAAGTATTTCTTTCGTGACCAATCTGTGTAGTAGTGTGCTTAGTTGGAATAGAATAAGCAAGTTCTTGCGTTACACTTCGAAATTATTTAATTAACTCGCTACATTGATCTTAAATTCGAAACGCTTAGGTGGGGGAACATTGAGTGTATTTATTGACGAGCTTGTTAATGCATCAACCACTTTTTTCCAATTAACGGCCGTCAGTAATTCGTATAAGCTTAATTGTTTTTCCCGTATGCGTATACTTACGCATAAGCAATATACAGTTTTGATGTGAAAAAATGGAAACAAACAAAGGCGGATTCCCGAGAAGAGAGTTGGAACGTGTTTTTATAGGACATTAATTTTGTACTTTCGTGTGCGTTACTGAGAAAGTAATGATTAATGAAGAAAAAGAATATATTGAGAAAAGAAATTCCTACTAAAGTTTTTATGATGCATTTGTGTTGTTAAAACGTTTTTGTAACATATTTGAAAAGAAAAAATCGATGGTTGTTTTGATTTCCGTTGTATTAACATTCAAATAAGAAAAAAATTCCTTTTTTTTTTTCTTCACATTTCATAATGTTATTGCTTACTAAGTTGTATTATTTACTAAAACCTAAAACGTCTCGGCCACTTGCTGTGATTTCATTTATGGTTTCCAGCCCTACTCAATTTCGAATATTACGCAGCCACGAAATTTGTTTTTGCCCATGACTCTACGATCTTCGATACGGCTACGTACCATGTGTCCAAAATCGCAGTTTGTCGTGTTTTAATAGCTCAAGTTCAGAGTTTATCCTCTCAGAACTTCAGCATTGAATGTGCAATTTGCTCAAAAAATTTTCAGAATTCGCCGGTAAAACCGTTCACGAAGACTTCCAGTCTGTTCATTGTACTGATCTTTGATGACAATGATTCTAGACCATACAAGAGCATCGAACATACAAAGCATTTCATGAAACGCGGGCGAAAGAAGAAGCTAATTTCCCGGCCTGCTAGAATTTTCTGATATTTCGTGTACGATGATTTGCAGTTTCTATTCCTCTTTTGATTTCTACGTCGCGCCCCCAGTCCTCGTGTAATATGGATACAAAGTATACAAACTGGGAGACGCTTTCTACATTTTGATTATTGATTGATAGAGTGCGTAACGTCCGCGAACAAATAGTAATAACGGCATGCCGTTATACAACATCGCATGATCACAAAAATAGCGGCTTGCCGCTACTTTTTATTTTATTTTTATTTATTTATTTTATTCCACCTATACTAGAAACTCAACTAAACAAATAACAGTCGAGTTCAATTGGCTCTTAATGCAAAACTTATATTAATTAACAATAAAATTGAGTATAAACATAATAAAACAAATAAGAAGAAAAAAAAAAGAAAAAGAAAAAAAAGTAGGTACACTATCAGCATAGGAACACACTTACAACCGGTACCGGACCAAATTGCAAATGAACCCCTAAGCCATCGCAAACATGCATAAGCCTGGCAACCGATAATAAATTGACAATAATTCACTTTCGAAACGTAACGACTTTTTAAGGATAAAAGCTAGTTTAAATACGATATAGATAAATCGCGCGTATTAAGCAATGTTGCTTTAATGGACTTTAAAGAGTTCGATAACGAGAATAAGCATACATTAAAATCTGGCTGGAATTAACCACCGATGGGAGATCGTTAATGTGTAAACTAAATAAAATAGGACCTAAGTGACTTCCTTGAGGTACGCCAGACGTAACGGGGAATTCATCCGAGGTGATGGAGTTAAACAAAACCCTGAAGGATCTATTGTGCAGATAAGAGCTTATACATTTCACTAAGTAGGGTGGGAAACCAGAGGCTTGGAGTTTAAAGATAAGTAGTCTATGGTTAACCATATCAAATGCTTTGCTTAAATCAGTGTAAATAACATCTGAGCGAGAGCCGCTAGAAAAAGCCTTGAAAAAATGACAGGTAAACTCTAACAAGTTGGTGACTGTAGATCGCCCTTTACGAAAGCCGTGCTGGTGCGGAGAAATATACGAATTAATGGCAATATAGCTATGCACAAAGAGATCAAGTGAGAGAAAAATGAAACAATTTGAAAGAAAAGAGCGAGAAAATTATGTTTGAATTTTCGGTTTTATGTCTAATTGCATAATTTCCTCATAATGAATACTTTACAACAACAAGAAAAAAGTCATTTAGTAAAAGGAATGTATTTGGCAAAAGTGAAAGAAACGAAAAATAAAGAAGAAGAAACAATACGTTGAAGAACAAATAAACTAAGGTACCGAAAGAAAAAGCAATCCGTTAACAATAACAAATCTCCAGTTGAAAAGCAAAAAAAAAAAACATATACGGTTATGTTAACAACTATTTTGTTATATGAGTGCTAAATTGTATTTATTTACTTGCTTGTGTTTTGATGACTATTTAAAAGTTTAAGTTTTCGTTTTATGAGAATGTTCGAAATCCACGAGGAAGCAACGAGGGAGTAACAAATCAGTTGGAGACTAACCTTTCATAACTCTAAGATAATGTAAAGAAATTTTATTTGCGTGTGCCTGACATATAAGAAAACGTTTGCTCTTACTAGAAACATGTGCGACTGTGCAATTGTCCGTCCATAAAATCGACTTTCCATCTTCCATAGTCCTAAAACATATTTCCTAAAGTAGTTGGCTTAACCGTCCGACTGGTCCGTCAATCGCCTTGTGATCTCTCATTAACGCATCGATACTCTTTTATCAACATTATATTTCTACATTTTTAAGATTTTTGTAATGTGTTTGAACTTTTTTCCAGCAATAGTCTAACTTCCTCACTCAACTGCGTAAATTGAGATGCCTTCACACAAATATCAACAGCGTATATTTGTGCAGCGCTAAACAATCGATTGCAACTCTTCTTTAGCGTGGAACAGTTCTTCCACTCTTTTTGCAGAATAGCCCAGCGACCTAGAGAAACGTACAAAATCTGTAGTTAGGTTTTCGAAATACTAAATACTGTAATACTAGCATTCATTCACACCAATGCATCTTTCCACAACGCCCCTCATCTTTCAATGGATATTCTTGAATTTTTTTTTTATGAGATCCGCCGAACTTCGATCAGATTTCCTCAGCCAAGGCTCTCGCGGATGTCTACGATCACCTAAAAAAATTAAAGAGATCTAGTTTTGGGCACCTTAATTTTTTTTTACCATTTACCGAGCAGCCAAGCATTGCTATCATGCCCACTCCAATAATTTCCCTTTCACCGCAATGACCCCACACACGCTAATCTTGGGAAGATCCGAGAAATTTAAAATCGCCTGTTGTGATTTTCATTCCATGGTAATAAATCTAGGTAGAAACGATTATATTTGTATAAATAAAAGAAAGCTTTCGAAAAGTCACAGCAACTTGTGTGCGCTCTGGAAATGTGTCATGTATGCAGCCATTCAATTCCAATCATTTTGTGGAGGATGGCTGTCCACATGCGAAGGCATGCTTGCAGCTCGATAAACACACGGATTACCGGAGGCAGATTCTTAACTACTAACGATTCAACAATTTAACCACAATGCTTCATTTCGCAATTTCTCTATAATTTTCAGTGTCCTCTCTGCCACAATTTTTATACTATTGTTACAAATTTCCGCTTTTCTATCATAAGATTCATACCACTAGACCGTGGAAAACCTGAGGACATATCTGCGGTAGTACATACAAAGTCCTAGGACACTTCGAACTTAATGTAAATTGTTTGATCGTGGACATTTTACTGCTCTGATTTTCTCTTCATCCTTATGACTTCCAGTCGTAGAGACTTTGTGCCCACGATATGTCACTTCCTTCCCAAGGAACATGCATTTTTCGCTACTCAATTTTAAACCTTCTGCCTGTAATCGGTGATTTGCCAGATATTTTAGGTGTTCCTTGAAATCTTGACCCATGACAATAACATCATCCAAATACACCAGTGCAGCCCTTTTAGCACGCAGTCCATTAGGCTCTCAAAAGTGGCAGGCGTATTGCATAATCCTTTACGGTAAACTGATATAAGCCGTCGCCAGCGGAAAAAGAGAGCCTTTCCTTGTTATGTTCGGCAACCTCCACCTGCCAATGCCCACTCTTCAAATCTAGGGATGAGAACCATTGCGAACCTGACAATGTATCTAAGATGTCGTCGATCCTAGGCAAAGGGTAGTTATCCTTCTTGGTCACTTCGTTCAACTTCCTATAATCCACAAAAAATCTGGTAGAACCACCTTTTTTTTAGCAAGAACTAGTGACGAACACCAAAGGCTATTCGATGGTTCGATAACTTTTCGCTCAAGATGGACCAATTTTTTAGCAAAAACTTTTAGGCATATTCCTTCTGCTGTTCATCCAGATTGCTAGTTCATCTTTTTATGAGAACTTTAACCCCTAGGGATACCTTTGAGTATGTTTTTGGAATTTCGGCTTGATGATTTACCACATATTCGGCTTTTTGGTATTGCGCTATAATGTCCCCTTTGAGAATTTTTGTTGTAACGCTAGTTGGGCTTAATAGCCGTACTTGTATTAAATTGTTGACCGGTGAGACAACCGCTTTTCCAATGATGATGTTGTCTTTCGTACATTCTTTTCTCGGCTCGACAACCTATATCGTGTTAAGCCTTAGCTCTTGGATAGCTGTGGCCCACGCTATTGCTTCGGAGTTTGGAGGGATCTTATCGTTGTACTACAACTTGTAACACTTCGGCTTGTCTGTCGTATCCCACAGTCAACGACAAGGTCATATTAGCGTATTGTAACATTTCCCTTTTCACATCTAGTACGAAGCCATGTTTTGTCATAAAATCCATCCCCAATACTACCTCGTCCATTATATCTGCCACCAGACATTCTTGCTTCTTCGAAACATCGCTAATCGAAATGTTTCTCATAACTTTTTCTTCGATAGCAGCTTCGTCACCTATTGCTGTTCGATACCGTGCTCCAACTAACGGGTGGAACTTTTCTTTGACTACTGTACTGTTGATAGTTGAATGAGAAGCACCAGTGTCCATCGTGATGATGTAGTCGTAGCCCTAGATCTTTACATTGCTCGGTAGGTTGTTCGTTGGATACCCGGCTGGCATCTTTACTAATATTCCGTGTAGGTGATGTGTGGCGTGTTTTTTCGTGTCCCGTGCAAAATGACCAGGTTTTAGGCAGACATAACCCTTGCGTGTTTCTGAAGCCGAAATTGCTTATTTTTGCGCAGGACTTGTCGAAGCGCCGCGCAGACCACATCCAAATTATCGTTCTCGCTTGCAGCTTCCGTGCGTCTCACCTTCATACTTGACATCCACAGCACACTAGCTGCTTCTTGTCTAAGCTAGAAGCCAAGCATTTTCGTAAACGTCGTTTTAGTTGACGTCCATACAGCTTTAACAAAGGCGTCGATTTTTAATCTTTCCAGCACGTCATCGGGCACACCGATATACGCGAAATTGTCCAGACGTTTGATTTCGGTAGCGTAATCTTGCATCCTTTCGTTCTGTTGCAACAACTCCAAATTGTAGCTTGAATGCGTTGAAATTAGTGGTGCCGTCAAATAAGAGTGTTTTTACTTTGATAGAGCTGGTGGTTACATCATTAGCCTGTAGCTTAGCCACTTCTCTTTTTAAGGTTTTTATTTCCCTCTTAACGGCGTCTGCATCTTCCTGCGCATTTATTCTGGCATCTAACTGGCCTATCGCATTATCAACTTTTTCTTCCAGCACATTAATTTTATCTTCGAATTGCTGGCACTTTTCTTCTATATGTGTTCGCAGGATGTGTTGATTTTCCTGTATTTTCTCGTCAATTTTTGATTCTATCAGTTCCATTTGTTATTGCATTTGTTGCGTTTGTTGTTGCGTTTGTTGTTGCGATTGTTGTTGCGTTCGTCGTACCGTTTGTTGTTGCATTCGTTGTGGCTTTTGTTGTAAAAACTGCATAACGTTTAATTTACTTGCACCATTTTCACTTTTTTCTTCTGCAGTAGCTGCATTTTCTGTTCTTCCCAAGTTGTTTGCTTGCTCGCTTCCCTCGACATTAGATTCGAATTCAAGTATGGGCGGATCCTGCCCGTCTTTTTCTAGCTGTTCGACTAGCCAGCTAACGGCTGTACGAAAGTTTCTTTTCTCCAGCTCCTGTTTGAGCTAATCATCTTTGAGTTCTTTTAATTTCACCGTTTTCGTTGGTTTCCACGATCTCACTTCTGACACCAGTAGCTGCAAATTTCCGTTTTTCTATTATAAGATTCGTACCACTAGATCGCGGATATTTTGGTCAAGAGGAATACACTTCAAAGTTGTTTTATTTACAATTATATTTCCTTAAATGTAGGATTATTCACAATTTTTAGCAATACTTTCGACTGCTTAACTCAAATATTCTTTTTCTACTCACCCTCCCTTCCGCAACTATTCTATTTATATACATTTTGGACTATCATATTACTAGTACCTAATTTTATAGTTTCATTTTTAATACGTTAACCTGCTTTTGTGGTATCCGTTTTCCTCAGCCGGCAGCTGCTTGACGCGCTAAGAATGTGCATTTAGTTTTTCCCTCTTTAGGTATTTTATTACTTAGCTGGAGTGAACAGGATTTGGGATTTCCGTAACACTATGATATAACAAATTTCGTCTTCTAAGGTTTAAGATAATTAACCTTCTGTAAGCCATTATTGAAAATAAATGTTGACAATTCGGAAATGCACTCAGTACATAAACGAAAAACACAGCAAACATATTATTGCATGCGATTGAAAGGCTTGAGAGTTAAATTATAAAATTTCCTAGGATTATTTAGCAGTCGGCTTTTCATATTTCGGGTGTAACTAAAGTAACATTTACCCTTTAAAGGATTAAACTCGCGACCTGTTCAAAACTAAGCCAAGAAGCCAGCTACTGGTTCATTGAATTCACACGCTTTAAACAACGTACTCTTTCTCTTTCTTATCGTATGAACGGGAATGGTGCACCAAACAAAAGAACCTCGCCGCGCTTTATCAAGAACAATAAGCACAGATAATGAGATAGCAGAGAAAGGCTGTTTGCATAGCTTCTCTTCTGTCAAAATTAGTGTATGACTTAGTGCGTTATAGTTGGCCCTACTAAACAAATATTTATGTAGCAAATATTTAGGTGAGATGGTGGAATTTCTCAGGAAATACGGAAGAATCCGTCCGGAATTCATTAAAAATGGATTCATTAGACAATGTCAAATCAAGCAGTCTACTGTTAATGTTGGCTTTAAATACTGAAAACGCAGAGTGCAAATCTTGCCGAGAAATTCAGCAAATATATACGAGTAAGAAGATGGAATAAAGTATTCCAGCTTTTCATAAAAACACCATGAAACATAAGGGATATTGAAATCATCTGAAACAACTTTTTTATCCCACCGACTGACAATGTGTTCGATTAATTGCAGATGCGGGAGGACTGTATGAGTAAGCGAGATATTAGCTTTATAGCCTTAAGTTTTAAGAGAGCAAAAATAAGTTCAGCTTCGGTAACAAACGGAAATGACACCAGTGAAGACAGTGTAGAGTTATTGACAGCAATTAGAACAACTCCTCTTACCCTTTCCTATCATATCTGCATATTCGATAGACGGAGCGTAGAATTTCAGTATCATCAACACACGGCTATAGCTATTTTTCAGTGAATACTACAACTTCGTACACAGATCCGAGTATTACACAATTTGGTATTGGGACTCTTAACGTTCTGATACACAAATGACAAGACGGTATTTAGATTTTTATGTCACCTGTGATAACTCGTTTAACAAATTTTTGGAGACGTACGTATTCCTTTACAAATACGTATGATGGCCAAAAACTTTTACTTGTCAACTGGTCCAATGCTCCTGATGGAACCAAAATTCTAAAGAATGATATGCCCTAACTGTGAGACACGTTGAATTTGAGTAGACTTACACTAGCTACATAAACATCAAGTAATTTACATTAAATGTAACTCCTAATACTATTCATAGTAGTACGAGATGCGCATCGCGAAACAAAAATAGGCTACACTAAAGTATTATATATCATATATATATATATATATAATATATATATTTGTATACACCAACATGCAACTTATTCCTTAGCAGCATGGTATTGAGCAAACTATGGTGTACATATATATACCGATAATAATCTTGTATTGAACTATCAATGTGTATACTTATAGACATGCATAAACGCATATTTGCTTCTATATAGAAATATGACAGTTTCTTTTGTGCATACGAGTATATTCTTATACTTAACATCCACTTGTTTTTACATAGATGTGGAATTATTAACATTTACGCCTACATGCTAAACCAACATATTGAATTGTGCTTATTATTTGCGACTTAGCTGTTAAAATTTTTAAGTGTCTACTTGAAGCATCTACATTGCTACAGATTGATTGATTATTTTCTTATACTTGGTAACATGTTGGAACATGAAATTGTTTTTTTACTCATTTCTCATACCTAGGAGCTAAAGCAATTGATTGAATTTTTCTTATTATTTTCTGCTTAACTTTTATGGTTATATTCATATTACCTTGAAACCTATACGTTTATCTTCATCTAGCTGCAAACATGCTTCAATAAGCATTTATTCTTTTATAAGCCTACTTATATATGAATACAGATACACCTTGAATGATCTTTGTGCTTACACGAATCCATATGACTTTATGTCTAGAATCTTCCGTAGGTCATATTGTTCAATATCATAAGGATAGCCAACAACATCGGTAATAGTTTGGCTAGTTTGGCTCTACAAAAAACTCAGCAAACAAATTAGAAATCATTTGCCGCTCAGACGTTCCTAGATCACTGAGAAGCTTATTTATTTATATATATTTGTTTCGCTTAGGTACACGTGAAATTCAACTAAAATTAACAGTCAAATTCAATTAACTCTTCGAAGTAAATCTTGTACTAATTAATATTAAAAACTAATATAAAGTATATGAGAAGAAATGAGGAAAAAAATTATAATAATAATAGTAATTAAATAATAATTCATGTATAAATAAATAAAAGAGAAAAAAAAAAGAAGGAAGCATGTACACAACTAAGACAGAGGCACGCCCACAACCAGTATAGAACCAAATTGCAAGTGAAACCCTATGCATGGCACACACGAAAAAGCTTGGCAAATGATACAGTAAATAACATCATTTAATTTTCGAATCATAAGATAAATATTAAGGTTAAAAGTTAGTTTAAATACGACATAGCATCGCACGTATTGAGCAAAGTTGGTTTGATAGACTTTATAGAAACCGATATTGAGATTAAGTTATAGACATCATTTAGGTTTCTGCAAACAACTCTAAATGTGTTAAACAACTTATCATTACATTTACATTGACTCAGCTTAATGAACGCGAAGTGCCCGAGAAGCGTTTAGGAACATTAAAGCCTATTTCACCAAGCAGTGTCGACCAATCGATAATACCGTTAGTTAACTTAATTAAGAAGGAGACACCAAGAATAAATCTACGTTTCTCAAGTGATGATAAGGATAACAAAAACAACCTATTTTCATAAGGAGACAAAGAGACAAGCGGGTTCCAACCCATATGCTTAAACTTTTTAGAGAGTTTATTTTTTTGACGCTTGAGCTTTTTAATCCATCAAGGCGGGCATCTAGACATATTATACTATCAATCCTTTTTTATGGCAAACGATGCCAAAAAAACGATCCCAAAATATTGTAAAACAAACTCAAACGGTCTTCAAGATCAGGTACCATGGCAGTCACAGTTCAGTACACTTAACAAGGCACTTCGAGTTTCGTAATTAACTTTATAAAAGTTATATTCGTATCTTATAACGTCAGGTTCCTTTACTGAGTTCAACATCCAACGAAATACAAATAATCGTGTGAAAAACATCTCTCGGCAGGATAAAAGGCTTAATTCGCGTTATTGCGCGACTAATTTGCTAAGTTACTTATATCTTCAAAAAAGGACAACTCAAATTGTTATATAGGACGGAATATAAAAACCTACACCTAGATACAGCGACATCTCAGATGCAATATATAGATCATGATTACTTGCTCTCATACGGCCACTCAAAAATTGCACGTTGTCGGGACTATAAAGAGAGATCAACTTTGCTAGGTTTGGACTCCCTACAGCAATTATGACTCCCCCACCACTTTCACAACATCTATCACGACAGAATACTTGATATTCCAGACAGAAAACTTGGGAAGAATTGACTTCTCTCTTCAGTCATGTTCCATAAAACCTACAATTAACATAGTCAACATACAAAAATAGGCTGGTACCTCGCTTGGTAAATTTTTCTATACGCCTTTGTTCATCATGATTAAATAATTTTCTGGAATAAAAACTAAATAATAGTTGAAATTTTACGTTTTTACTCTTGTATGTTAGAATTGAATTTCAATGTCTCGTGAGTTTGCGTTAGCCGGGTCAAAACTGGCTCATGCTCCGCCTGACGCTGCCGTTGGTCTTTCGCGGGCGGCACGAAGAAGGACGTCGATTTCTATAAACTACTCATACAGACGAAATTGGAATTTGCAGAAGACAGGAATGTGTTAGAGGCGGAGACAGATAAGTTCAGTAAAGCTCAAGAATTGTTTGAGGCATGCGAATTTTCGGAGACTTCTGGTACACCCTATATATCCAAAAAAACTGCAACTTTCACTGTGGCGTACGGATCGTTCTATTGGAGCACATCAGATCAATATTCCATTCTTGGCGTCTAGTCAATTTCCGCTGCTGCTTCTGGCCGACAATTGACCTGTTACCGGTAGATCTAGTTGATGTGTCTTCGCCCAATCCAGCAAGGTGCTGACAAGTTTCCCAGAAAATTGCTTGATTTGGGGTACCTATGCTGCGCCATCTCAACTGCTCTGGCATCAATGCAGAATGAATGCATCTATCGCCGAACGCGTTATTAATCTTTTGGTAAAAACAGCCTCAATTAAGCAGACCGGTTTACACGCAGTCCATTCTCCTGACGGACATGTCTCGACAAACCGGTAATGCAAATATTAAAAGTAAAAATTCTTTTGAAAAGCGTTCGAAAACTGGCACGGGTAATGTTAGTAGCCATTATTTTAAGGGAGCTAAATATAGCATACAATCGCAGCGCATTAGTTCAGCTATACAGTCTATTAGAGAGTCAGTGGTGATTGGTGCAACGGAGCCTATTTTTGTTTAGCTGGTACTACTATGGATAGTATTAGGAGTTACATTTAATGTAAACTACCTGATATTGATGTAGCTAGCGTAAGTCTATTCAAATCGAATTTAGAATTTCGGTTCCACCAAGAGTGTTGGATCAGTTGACAAGTAAAAGTTTTTGGCCATCATGCGTATTTGTAAAGGAATACGTACGTCTCCAAAAATTTGTTAAACGAGTTAGCACAGGTGACATAAAAATCTAAATACCGTCTTGTCATTTGTGTATCAGAACGTTAAGAACGAAAGGGTAAGAGGAGTTGTTCTAATTGCTGTCCTGCCGCATCTGCAATTAATCAAACACATTGTCAGTCGGTGGGATAAAATAGTTGTTTCAGATGATTTCAATATCCCTTATGTTTCATGGTGTTTTTATGAAAAGCTGGAATACTTTATTCCATCTTCTTACTCGTATATATTTGCTGAATTTCTCGGCAAGATTTGCACTCTGCGTTTTCAGTATTTAAAGCCAACATTAACAGTAGACTGCTTGATTTGACATTGTCTAATGAATCCATTTTTAATGAATTCCGGACGGATTCTTCCGTATTTCCTGAGAAATTCCACCATCTCACCTAAATATTTGCTACATAAATATTTGTTTAGTAGGGCCAACTATAACGCACTAAGTCATACACTAATTTTGACAGAAGAGAAGCTATGCAAACAGCCTTTCTCTGCTATCTCATTATCTGTGCTTATTCTTCTTGATAAAGCGCGGCGAGGTTCTTTTGTTTGGTGCAACATTCCCGTTCATACGATAAGAAAGAGAAAGAGTACGTTGTTTAAAGCGTGTGAATTCAATGAACCAGTAGCTGGCTTCTTGGCTTAGTTTTGAACAGGTCGCGAGTTTAATCCTTTAAAGGGTAAATGTTACTTTAGTTACACCCGAAATATGAAAAGCCGACTGCTAAATAATCCTAGGAAATTTTATAATTTAACTCTCAAGCCTTTCAATCGCATGCAATAATATGTTTGCTGTGTTTTTCGTTTATGTACTGAGTGCATTTCCGAATTGTCAACATTTATTTTCAATAATGGCTTACAGAAGGTTAATTATCTTAAACCTTAGAAGACGAAATTTGTTATATCATAGTGTTACGGAAATCCCAAATCCTGTTCACTCCAGCTAAGTAATAAAATACCTAAAGAGGGAAAAACTAAATGCACATTCTTAGCGCGTCAAGCAGCTGCCGGCTGAGGAAAACGGATACCACAAAAGCAGGTTAACGTATTAAAAATGAAACTATAAAATTAGGTACTAGTAATATGATAGTCCAAAATGTATATAAATAGAATAGTTGCGGAAGGGAGGGTGAGTAGAAAAAGAATATTTGAGTTAAGCAGTCGAAAGTATTGCTAAAAATTGTGAATAATCCTATATTTAAGGAAATATAATTGTAAATAAAACAACTTTGAAGTGTGTTCCTCTTGACCAAAATATCGGCGATCCAGTGACGCAGACTCTATCTTAGAAAAGCGAATTTCACCACGATATATATATATATATATCCTACAACAGAAAAATGTATGCAATTTACTAATAATTATAGGAAAAAAAAAGAGGAGAGAGAGGAACATGCACATGTTTGCTGATGGGTTTAATGATTGATTTTCTTTATTAATTAGCAATTATTGTTATTTGTTTCTATGAAAGAATTGCTGAAAACATACAAGAATGACAAACATCGTTTATTATTGAAAAACCTTGAAAATAATTTGTCAAATCCATATTAAAACTTTAAATAACGCTGAAGCAAGGCAAAATTAACATTCGATTACTTCCGTATAACTTTTGGTTCTCCTCAAGACTCGTAAAAAATGAGGACCTTAGGAGGTAACGAAGCACATATTCAATCCCGTTAAAGTGAGTATTGTGTTTTTTTTACGCATGTTTCAAACCACAATTGTAATGGAAACTATGGGATTGGATGAAGAGATAATTTGCTTTTTATATAATATTTAAGTGGCTTTAAAAGTTCATTGCATAAAAGGAAAATTTGAGATTTTAGGAAGGTTAAAGTCAATCTCATTTAACAAAACAGGCGAGTCCACGAAATCGTTTGTAGAGTAGAATAGAGTCAAACATTGCAGACATCATAAATTTATCCCAAACATAAAAGAAATTTAAACATAAAAGCACCTCGATTCAACCAATCCTCAACTGGGACGGGTAAAGCCATTTATTATAGAGTGTTCAAGCGTTTAACAATCTTCGACTTTATGGTAGAAGCACTGACACTACAGTCGATCAAGTTACAGTTCTCATTGCACTGTTTCCACAATGTTCGGACAGGGATATTGTTAGCATATTTTCTTCTATAGTATTAGATATTCGAAAAAACTTAGGAAGCCGCTGTGGAACATTTGAGTATATTTTAGATATCAAGTACTCGGAATAAGATATGCCATTCAGAAGCTCATGTGCAAAAGATAAGTTTACCATCATAGTGATTTAAAGTATTTTCAAATATATAAAAATTGTGCAATTTAGCTCCGACTTCTAAACCGACAGACAGGAATCTGTTAAATATTTGCAAAGATTTCAATAAAAATAGCTTTGAATAAATGCATGAATAAAACGGAATTGAAAAAACATAAAACTCTTACTTTCTAGAGTTCAGGCAACCTATTGACCGAAACGGCTTAATAGAGCTAAAAGAGGTGGTTTTTCTGAAGTTTCTATTTTTGGGAGTAAGCCGCTAATAATCGTAAGAGCTTTGGCAGATGGGTCCACTTACTCCATTTCATTAAGAGATCGCCGAGCGGTATAAACAAGAAAAATTGCTCTAAAAGCGTTTTTGATGAAATAGGCAAATTTATAATAAGAGCAATGTATTCTTTGTTCAATAATGATTTTGTTTGGAATGAAAAGATATGTTTGATTCAGGCTGGTTGAATATTTACGCACAATATTGATCAGTTTTGTTCGTTGACAAAGGAAAGGATTTTGTTTTTGACCTTATAACGCATCCCCCAAAAAAATTTAGAAAATTTTTTAAATATTTTCAAAATAAGTTTCAACAAACTGTTATGAAATCTTTTTGACAAATTTTTTGTAAAAATATATGCGATCATATTTTGAATATTGCGTATATCAATTCATTTCCACCAGTATTGTGGACGTCGCGTATATGGATATGGATATATCTGCTACTTGAACGGCAATCTGGGCGCTTATTAAATTAATAGCACTTACTTTTGATAGTCATTGCTAAGGAATAGTTCACTTAGAATTGTTCACTCCAACAATTTCTCCAAGTACGCTATTTCTTTTACTGCTGAAGTAATTGCCATTTATTTGGCAATGACGATGTGCTGCTTACATCATTCGTAAGAAAAACACCCTCAGCTATAATCCATATACGACTTGCGGTCGATAGTATCACCACCGCAAAATAGCACCTACGTAACACTTGGTTGATTTATTCATCTTATGAATATGTATCTGCTTATCAATTGTGCAATTTAAGTACACCAATAAGCATCAAACTGCTGCTAAGTATTCCCTGTGTGCTTTATTGTTCCGTTGGGCCAACTTGCAAAGAGATTTCATGACAGCCTTGTGCATAGCGCAGAATACATAAGTAACCGAATAGTTAGTTGATAATCAACGTGATTTACCTGTTTGCATTCATTGGAATCATATTTTATTAGATGTGCTGCGCCAAATAAAGTTGCCATCGACAATTTTCCATTTGCAATTCTTCAAATAACTTTGCTATATGTTTTTCCTAGCAAATCACAACGGCTAATTTTATTTGCTTAACCAACAAATAATTTGCTGGAACTTTAACAACTACATTAACGTTATCTGTTGTTTTATGAGATACACACCGTCGTTTTTGACGCTCGCAATAATCATGGCACCCACATAAATCGTTATTATGTTAATTTTGTTGACATAGTTTTTGTATAAACACAGGGATCACTCCTATCTAGGTAAATATTCCCCTTCCGTCCCATCATTTTTTAAACCAAATAAGTTGGTTGTCAACTCCAGAAATTTATTTAATTATCCGACATTTACAAACGCTTCTGGTTGAACCATAAACATCTCTTCTCCGAGATCACCGTCCAAGTATGCTGTTGTCGCATTCCTTTGATCAACGTGGAAGTCTTATTCAGGTGTTTGAGCAAAAATCGACGTTAACGTTTCATATATCAGTATTCCAGGCTTCATTCCATATTTTAGTGAACATCCCCTCAACCATTCCAACCTGAAGCTTTTCCGAAAATGCCATTTTTATTTATCCTTCGCTTTTTAACATAGAATTGTATTCCGCGTGCATTGATTTGAGTATTTTTATGAAAAAGCTTCAGCTATTGTTGTCGGTACAGAGATGTTGTCAGCATAAGTCAATCCTAAGTATAATACTTCTTCCTGGGTTTTCCCACTTTTGCAATAATTAGGTCACATTTTACAACCGGTTCCGCTTCTTCTACGCTTACATTTACCCATTCATATGTGTTATCAAATGAATAGAATACTGGGCTGCTTTGCATGTAAGATTATGTATCTCTGTTTCTTTTTTATACTTGAAAAATTATACTTGAACTGCGCTGACGTACATCAAATTGCATTGTAAACCTGGCACATATGGTGTGCCCACCAACGTAACATCGAATTTTTTCGTAGTACGCCTTTCCCTTTGCCGTTATTTTGTAGCTACCAGCAAGCGTAATTATTTTTTCGGGCGACTGAATTGAAAAATTTAGATTTAAATACTTTGTCATTTTATGCCGAATTGTGACAAAAATAGTACAACGGTTGCTGAGAGTTTGCAGACAAGTAAAGCGGGTTTGCAAAGATAAGGATCGTCAAGTCGACTTGTGTTCAGTGTAGTGCGTCTTTTCTTTTCGTCTGCGTTTTTTCAATTGTTTCGGTGTTTTCGGTGTTTTTGTGTATTTAACTTCTGTCTTTTCAGTGTTATTGCTAAAACTGGTTAACGCGGATATCGCGTATGTGCTTTTGTTTCGTCTCTATATAATAAAAAATAGAAAACAAAAAAACAAAATAAAAAAAAAAAATTGAAAACATTTGACACTTTTCTTTAGTAGTTCCCAACCTTCTTGCACAGTTCCCAAACCTTTTCAAGTGAGTGGTTATTTCAAAAATAATAATAAGTAGACAACAATTAGGCATAATGGCCCCGGGGCCGCCAGACAAAACCCCGAATAGATTTTATCTATTAAGTGATACATCCCCCCAAAGAAAAAAAAGTAAAAAATCAGATTTTCCGGTGTTACCGATCAGCGATATAATCCCTATTGATAAAAAATATATTGTTATTTCTTCAACCGATGCTCGAATAGCAATTTCCCAAATTAGCCCTTTTGCTATAAAAAAAGCTCTAGATAGCATTACAACATACATCGACTCCATCTCGATTCTACGCGATGGGAATTTACTGGTCCTCGCTGGGAACCCGCGCGCAACCGAAAAACTCATAAAGGCCAAACCTTTAGCTAATCTATGTGCTATTTCAGCTAAACTACACGAGAAACTTAACTCGGTTCGAGGCGTAATTTATGCCCCTTGCTTAAAGCATGTGACGGAAGATGAAATTGTTTGCGAAATGGGCATTCAAGGAGTGACTGAAGTATATAAATTAATCAAACTGAATGATGACGGAAAAACACGCTCTCCTACAGGAAGGATTATTTTAACTTTTGATCGCTATCGATTACCGCGAACAGTTGATGTGGCGTGGTATAAATGTAAAGTAGAACTATACATCCCAAATCCTATGAGGTGTGAAAATTGCCAAGGCCTGGGTCATACGGCAAAAAGATGCACTAATGCTGCATCTTGTGCTAACTGTTGTCATCCTCCACATACTGAAAGCTGTACCCGTAGTTTCTGCATAAATTGCAATGATCAACACTCAGCGTTAGACAAACAATGCCCACGTTTTGTACAGATGCGTGAAATATTAAAAATCAAAACAGAAAATTACTGTAGCATGGGCGAAGCGCGACGCACATACCGGGAAAGAAATCCATCTGTAGCCCATTGAATTGGCAAAAGTAATACCTATGCTGCTGTTGCCTCGCAAATCGAGTCTAGTAAGACTTTAACTGCAACTGCTTCCAATGAAAAACCTGTTCCACCATTAACCAAAAATTATATTGCGAAACCAGTTACATCACTTGCCAAAGATAATATTGAAAAAACCAAAGCAACTGCAAATATTGAAAAAATCAAAACAACAACACATATGTTAAAATCTAATATACCAAATTCTCCAGAATCTCCAGCTCTCAACTTTACTCAACAAATCACAAGTGTTAATGAATCCATTCTTTCATCCATTAATCAACCTTCAATTTCAAATTATTCACGTGCGCCAACCCGTTGCGCTTCAAATGTACCAAATCACCTAAGTACAGATTATTCTGCTGGTAAGAATAAATCATTCACGAAAAATTCCTATAGTGACCTTCTCGACGAAGACGCTGACATGTCAACTTAACCCTCTCTCCACTCTGCTTACATGTCATTACAATTATATAATGTTTTTAAAATTCTACAATGGAACATCAAGGGACTTATTAATAATTTTGATGAACTCCGTACACTCATAAGTGATTTTAATTCAACCTTTTTATCGCTTCAAGAAACCCATTGTAGAAGCTCTTTTAATCCTATTCCACCCAAATCATATACTGGATACTTCACGAATGCTGATCAAAACTCATATTCCAAACAAGGAGTAGGTATTTTTATAAAATCAAGTATACCTCACAAACTCATAAATTTAAGCTCAAATATACAAGCCGTAGCGATACAAATAATGTTAAATATAAAATTTACAGTGCTTTCGCTCTATATTCCACCATCGCAATCGTTTTCTCAGCAAGAACTCTACAGTTTATTCTCCGTAGTTTCTCCCCCATTAATTATATGCGGCGATTTCAACAGCTGGAATACCATTTGGGGCTCAACAGTGAACAACACTCGCGGTACTGTTTTAGAAAAGGCCTTTTTTCAAAGCAACCTTTGCGTTTTAAATGATGGAAAACCAACACACTTCTCAACACATCATACTTTTTCACATATTGATTTAACATGTTGCTCTCCATCACTTCTTCCTTTCTATTTCCTTCCTGGTCTATTTCTGATGATCTACATAGTAGTGATCACTTCCCAATCATAATCGATCTTAAACTTTCAACGTCCTCTGCTACTCCAGCAAAACAGGCCAAATTCTTCCTAGATAAAGCGGATTGGATCAATTACTCCAAACAGGTGGAGTCATTTTTGAACTCAAAGCCATTTAACGGAAACTGCAACCATGATGCTGTTATTATGTCTAAAGCGATTCGCACGGCTGCTCATCTTTCTATTCCTCAATCCAACACCTCTTTTAAACGAGCTAGGGTTCCATGGTGGAACAACACGCTTTCGTTTTTGAGGAAAAATAAAATGGATCTACGGCACCGCTTTAAGAGATGTCCTGATCAGAATCACTTGTTATTATACAAAAAGGCCAATGCTCTATTCAGGAAGGAATTACGGAAATCAAAGGCACTTAGTTTCGAACTTTTCTCGAGACGAATTCACAGAAATACATCAATGAAAGTTGTCTGGAACAAAATCAACAGACTTAATGGGACTTCAAACCTGAACCAAATTTCTGCCATCTGCACTCCCAATGGAACTTTAACTGATGCAGATGAGATTTCTAATTACTTTGGAAAAGTGCGGTGCGAACACTCCTCTGACAGCAACTTCTCCAGTGCTTTCATTGAAAATAAAAGGACTCCAATATCTCCTTCAAATAATATCGATAGATGTGCCATGTTCCTGGAAAATAGCGTATCTACCTCTGAACTTGGAAGTTGTCTCTCCAATTTGAAGGGGAAGACACCTGGTCTAGACCGCATCTCATACCAAATGATCAGTGCTATGTCTAAGTCTGGTAAAAAAAAATTACTGGACCTATATAATACGGTATTTATGACTGGCCATATACCCTACATGTGGAAACTGGCAACAGTTGTTTCAATTCCAAAATCAAAAAATGTCTCCATCGCATCTGATTATCGCCCAATTTCTCTTTTATCTTGCCTCTCTAAGGTTTTAGAGAAGATCATGGCATCTAGATTATCTTGGTTTCTTGAATCCAAGATAATCCTGATAACAAAGCAACAAGTTGGTTTCAAGCGGGGTAGAGGATGCATCGACGCTCTGTTACATATTGATTATTTCACAAGCAAAGCAATTTCCGAACGAAATCACGTAACAATTCTTTCAATTGATTTCGAAAAAGCATTTGACAGAGTTGGTCTTCATGTTATCTTAAGACTCTTGAAATCATGGAATGTTGGACCCAAATTCTTCAACTACATCAAATCATTCATGTCGCATCGGCGGTTCAAAGTTAGAATCAACAATCATATTTCTGATTCCTTTCCGCTAAAGAATGGCATGCCGCAAAGATCTCCTCTCTCCGTCACGCTTTTCCAGATCGCTTTCAACGAAATTAGCGAAATTCTTTGCCGTGTACCAAGAGTGGAACATTGTCTCTACGCGGACGATGTATACATTTTTACAAAAGAAAAAGACAACACGAAAGCAATCAACATCCTCGAATCTATTGCATGTGAGATCTCCACATGGGCAAACTCGTCAGGAGCTATAATCTCTATACAAAAATCAAAAAAAATGCACATTTGTCGAAAACAAATGTGCGATGCAGGAAACCTACTGATGCATATTAACGACTTACCAGTAAATCGTGTGAGAAATCTAGGAGTGCCTAACCCTAAGTCTAAGCTGTTGGTCTGTTGGATTTCAAACAGAAGAAAAAAATGCAAATTAATAAACAACATTAATATGAGAAATAATAAATGGTGATAAAGCAAATAAAACGATACGAGTACATTCAATTTTTTGAGAAAATATTTTTGAACGTTAATTTGTTTAAACAAAGGAAAATAATAAGATAATAATGTGACAGCGTTGCGAAAATCGTACATTTGATAAGGCGTGAAAACTACCCAATATTCTTAAAAAATTGAATAAAGAAAAACAACATAGTGAACCATGAGCCACCATTATGTGCCCCGCACCACCTTACTATTATTCAACGCAACATATTCTCAAAATAAGGCCTTGTCTGGGAAGTAGTCAGAAAAGTGGTCCGATCATGAAGATTTTCAATAACGTGTGTTCTTGGACCAAAACATGTGAAATTACTTCAGAATATCTCAAACATTGCTACTGGTAGATTCCAGAATCCAGCACTGAGATACGAACAGGGGCTATCTAAGTTTCTTGCAGTTGGATACATCCAGAAACCCTTTGTACCACAAGTAGAGCAGGACATAAAAACAGAATAAACATAGACTTATGTGCTGACGTCATAAAGTGAAGTAACTTATACAGCTGCCGATTCTCGAAAGGTTAACAATTATTGGCGGGAAAAGGGGTCAACATGAAAAAAGCATAATGAAATTAGGTATTGGTAACTTTCTTGTGAAAGAGTATCCAAGTATATTATTTGTAGAAAGCAAAGTCGATTAGTTGAAGTTGAATAGTAAGTTGAAGGACAGTTGAAGTGTAATATTTGAACAACATCAGGAGACTCGTTAAAGCATTGGAGATATAAGTCCTTCCAAATAATTAACAGGTTTTATTTGGAATTGTGAGTAACGCCCGACTTATGCTCAAAATAAAATTTCGACGCACTCGTGCGAATCTAATCTCAAAACTATTCGGATAAAAAACGTAAAGTCACAAGGGTACTTTTTATGACATTATATGTGTCCTAAAGCAATAATAAAATAAAAGAATATTTATGTCGCGTACAAAAAATTAATCTCATTAGTTATATATCGGGTATATTAGCGGCACTAGACAGATGGCAACATCACAAAAATAAGAAAATCACCAGCTGACCATTTGCATGCACAAAAACAAGTTTGTCTGTGCGAAATATTTACGGATATAAGGACAATTTAAATGATTATTTGCTGGACATTCGTTTATCATTAGTGTCTTCAATAAATGCGCTATTATTATATCAATAGCATGATATTATCGATACTAGTTGGAGGTTATGGCTGGTTTATTGCCCGTTAGTAGAAACTATCTCGAAAGAAGAATCGAAGAGCTAACTAACAACTGAAATATCCTATGACAATTTGTCATTACGTCAGGTTATTGTTAATGGCACACATTTCAAGCGGCATTGTAAGCATCATTACAATTCCAAACAACTCAAAACATTTAGCAAATTAACATCATGTACGGAGGACGATACATGTGGCATGTAATCTGTGTAACGCCCTTATGTATAGGTGTAGGGGGTTTCTGTCGGCTGCTTTTGCCATTGTTCTTTACAAAAGAACAACAAACCATGTAATAGAAGAATTCCACTCGTATGTCTTTCTTTTTATAATTCCTCAGTTATAATGGTTCAAATAAAAGAGAGGAATTATAAAAAGAGGAAAGTCCAAAGGCCGTTTACATAATTTAAGTGTGGGTTTTGCTTAATGCAACCCATTGAAGAAGTTAGATATATTGAGAGGCAGTTTAAGGCAAGCCCAGAAATAAGATGAGTTAATCTTAAGCCAGTGCGCAACAAGTGCAAGTCTTCATCGTTAGTGATTTAAAGACGTTATTTTCTGTATCAAGGCTCATATCCAGAAATTGTAAAAAAAGGCAGTACACATTATATGCAAAACTTTGAAAGTTAAGAACAAAGAAAGAAAGAGAGCTTTGTTTTCTACATTTTACGAAATAATAATAGAAAAAACTTTTTCATTATGGGTATATTTGTAAAATGAATGTGAAGAAAGAAACATGTCATTTTTATATAAATTTTTTTCTTTATAAACAAAGGCGTTTTTAATCACTGTGTATTTTGACTAACGGACAATATAATGAAACAGACGAACATTTCGATGATATAACAAACAGACAAGTCAGGTATAACACCATTGACATTAGATACTTTGTTGTTGTTGGCACTTCAACACTTTGTTTTTTTGTTGTAACACGCCAACTCGACTAGTCAAGCCAAACAAAATTAACCCCAACTTTAATTCTCATTTTGACCAATTAATAGCTATAGATCGCGATTTTAGGCGCAGAACAATAATCATCTATATCTGTTTTCGATTGTCTTTCTGAGGCCAAGAAAGCACATCAATAAAATTTTATTTTTAAAGTTTCTTCTTATATCCAAGCAATTTTATTTAGTCACAGGACTTGTCGAACTGTGTTTTGGCAAGCCTTATTGTCTTGGCGAGTTTTGAAGCCGGTCAAATTAGAAAAAGATTAAAATCTTTTAAGTTGCATAAGGCGAGGGCTCTGTGACTTCTTTTAAACACGCCAAAGGATTAGAGATTAGTTGAGAGGTCCCTAATACCAAAAAATCTCTACAACACCTCGGGTTTCACTTTTTATATAGCGGAAAGAATAGATGAGATTAACATCTCAGTAGAAGGGATTATAACAAATATTAAAAAGCTAAGACAGAAAAAGTCAAGAGAAGGAGTCAAGAAATTTCAGCATGTCGATATTATAGAGGAAGTGGTATCCGATAAGTGTAACGTCCTCAACAACCTGCAAATTAATGTGCAAATTAAAGAATCAAGCTCAAATCGCATTACCGAACAGAGAAATTTAATAACAATTCTCAACAGCACTTGCGTTTCTAACCATATTCAAAACCGGACTAGAAAGCGGCATGAAAGCAATTAGAATAGAGGCAATATAAGAGCACAGCGAAATCAAATTTTATCGTAATGCGCATCAAAACCAGCAACGCACAAACAACTGCTACAATCAAAAGACGTTACAATAATTAAACGAACAGAAACCAAGGAAACTACGGGAAGAAGCATTACACTAACAAACGTGCAGACACATGCAATATAAGATTAGGAAAAAGGAAGAACAGGGAATCGATATCCTTACTACAAGCAATAACATATTTTATGTCAACGCTTGTGATGAATTTTGCCTTTAGTAACCTATTCAATATTCCATCCTTCAAGGGTGAAGGGTAAGCGGCTTTACGCGTAATATTGTTCACTTCTTGAGCATTTAAATACAATCGAACTTGTTTCAGCTTAACAGCTACAGCAACAAACCAAGGGTTAATATTTCTTTTTAACTCCTGGACTTCTAACTCCTCCATTCTGTGAAATGCATCATTCTAATACGTTTATTCTCTCCTACTGGGTCTTTCTATTTTATAAGACGCAATATAACTTACCACGCCTCTCAGTTCATCAGCTGCACAAAGTTTGTTGCAAGGATTGGATTATTAAAAACGTAGTAGTTGGGCCCCTGAAAGTAACATCAATGGTTATTCAGCAATTTGGTTACTAGTTTTAGCCGGCTTCAAGAACGCATGTATCTTCTTTCAAGCATATTTGTTTTCTTGGTGAAACTGCTTTACGTAATCGGCCGCTTAAACACAAGACAGATGCATCCGTCATGTCTACTAGATGTTGAGAGAATATTTTGACTGAGGCCAACCGCACACCATTTGGGCGAATGTTAGAAACATCAACGTAGCAAATGTAATTTCTGCTGCTTAGGACAAATTTCTAAAATGGGCGTAATTGGCTGATAGACCGATTACGCGTTTTCACATTGAAAGAGGAGATAAAGATTCATTCAAAATTCTGTCTTTAACTTTATTATATTTACGTAAACTAAAATCGTGAGGTTTATATATACTAACCGGATGGCCGTCGTAAGCTTTATTTGCAGCGTTATTTAAAGATTGAAGTAACTTAGAGTGATCACATACTACAATCAATTTCGTATGAATAAGTTATTAGAAATCTTGCCAGTTTAATCAAAAGTTGAACAAAATATGGAAGAATAACAGGTAGACCTTAGCAACGCATTCGAAGCAAAACACAAAGAAATTGATACCTTAAACACATCCTTTCTTAATGTCACCCTAGATGTTGAATATGATTAATTCACTCTTCTCATAGAAAAATTGAAAACACACAATATAAACAAAACATTCATGCAGTACAACCGTAAAACCCTAGCACCACGTCGTCCTTGCAATGAAACTTGAAAATATCTGATTTTCCAAAAAAATAACCAAATTCGGCCTATACATAAACGCACCTATAACCCATACCCATACCCTAACATATCAACCTAAGTCGCTATCAAAACAAACAAAATTATCAACGCCAACATAAATATCATAACTGTCATCAGAATAACAACAATCTATATTAATTTCCATAGGAGCACTAACAACGCTTTCTACTACTGCAACTTCGGATATATTCAATTTCCCAGAAACACCAACAACGCATTTAACAGAAACCATACAATCACCAGAACCAGGAAAACGTGTCAACTCGGATGATGGAAAACACCATCGCCGATGCATAAAGGAAGAATTTTACATTTTTTACATATCTAACAAACATACCCATTTCATCATCTTAAAAACAGACATAAACAAACCTATTAAGTTGCTTATGGTACGGAAGCAGGAATCTCGCTAACTAAAATAAATGCATTGAATAACATCAACGCAATTATAAAGAAAAATATTTACAAATTAAGTGGCATAACTTCAGAAAAATTGGACACTATGAGGTAACGCACTACTAGATTTACATATACGAAAAATCAACTTCTCACATTACTTTCACGTTGTATAACTATCCTTTCCTATACCAACAGACGGCATAATAGGATTTCGATGGCATTGTCATATTTGGCTGTACTTTAAACCACCATAATGACAATCTCATTAAAGCATTCTCCTGATTAAGAAAATGAATTTTAAAATTTAATGCCAATAAATGTCCGTTTCTAAGATCAGAAATAGTATACTTACGACATCACCATACTCTCGAAGTACAACGTTAATAAAAAGAACTAGAAGTTATAGAAAAAGAATTACTAGCAATCCATTTCGGCTTAACATTTTTTAGACTTTAACACTGCGGAGGGAAATTCATCATAGCAACAGGCCGCATAATACACATCATTTAAAATGACGAGAATTAAAACGAATTGAGTACGACTTTGGCATAATTTACGAAAAAAATTCTTGCAATACAAACACGGACGCATTATTTAGGATTAAAATAAATTTTCACTTCTTAAAAGAGCTAATACGTGCAAGGACAAATATTGTAATGAAACGCAAAAATTAAATAAAAATAATAATAATGTATATAAAATTTAAATAGCCAGCAATATAACCAATCAAAATTGCATACCACAATCAAATTTTGATGAACTTTACATATGGGACTATACATCTATTTCTGATGACGATAACTGAAAAAAATTTAAATTTTAAATTCTCAAAGGCTGAGATCAAACGTTGAAATCAAAATTGGAGGAAGAGATTAATAGACACGATAGCACTAAACAAGGGTCATCTAATGTTTACATTCACCAGTTGAAAGCATGAGATAAACTAAAGAGATACTTTGCAAAAAACCATACATAGTATGCTTTGTACGTACTTTCAATTTTATGATGTAGTAAATAAGAAAAAAGAAACTCTGGTGTTAAATAACGTCGCCGCAGTGTAAGAAATACTCTATAAACCCCTTTTATTACGTTCGATTCACAAATCCCATATATTAAGTACAATATTGGACTTGTTAATGTACTCTATTTTATTATATGAGTGTATAAGTTATTTTACGTTAATTGTGACGTAAGTTATAAATCGATGCCCTTGATTCTCCGGGCTAATAGAGAAAGTATTTTGACATGCATGAGAGAATGCAGGTTCGTTCCTTCAATTATTTTATTTTACAATTAACAAGAGATTTGTTTCCTTTTTTTCTTGTTTCTCCTTTTCTAGCTTCAGTTTACCTTATTTAATTTAGAGCGTTCATTGGTTTAAAAATAGTTTCCAAAATCTAATGATGAGTAATGTAAGACGTGGATAAAAGTGAAATATGTTCTTAATGAACTTTCAGAAATTCCCGCTTAGTATAAGATGATTACACGGCCATTTAAATGACATTATCTCTCTTTGTTGTTATTTTATGTTTCAACTATTACCAATAATCTGCCAACAGGGCATACAGCCGCACCGACAGAAAGACAAGTGTAAATCGATTCAAACACACCACCACAAGTGGTGTAGGATATAATGAGCAAATCCGGGCTGAAATTAAAAGAAGTTTTAGAAGACTTCGATTCTTTGACTTCTACTTCTTCGTTATTTGTACCATGATATTAGACCGCTAAATAAACACAAAACAATTCCTCTATGGGACTTACAAGATTCGAGGTTTCCGCGCCAATCTGTAAAGCGGCTGAGATTTTTATCATCATATATATTTACAGCAGCATTAGCTTTCAGGTAACGTAAAACGTATTTGGCAACCTGTGATTGCTCCATGTGTGGTGATTTTGTTGTAATAATATAGTCACCACAACAACAGAGGTAGGTCTTCTTATTGCGAGGTACCTTTTAAAATTTGGCATATCTTGACGTCTAACCTAAAGGTTCAATTAGCCCACTGTGTTCCTCAACGTATTACGCCTGATATATTGTCATGTATCTAATTAAATCGTCGCCATGTACTTTCACGAACAGTCGGTACGATATAAGTGCGCACACAATATCTTTTACATATTGTTTCAGTATTGGAATGAGTTTTTTTCACAATCCTCTTCAATCCACGCCACCGAAAACGAGAAGAAAGACTTGTATGGTTTATTAACCCTCGGCGCACGGAATTATTAACCAGACGCTTGACTTTGTGGTTTAACTGGGATTATTCATTTGGTAACGGGGTACACGTTTAGCAGTGGTACGTTCATTTAACATGCCGGTCCCATTGAAAGGGGCTTTCAATTTAAGAATAGGACTGGTTGTGTATCGGTCAAGATATAACTGGTTCAAGTTTCTTATAGCTAAAGCGAAAACGAGCGGAGGTCCGATTTCCATGCAAATTTGACACCATTTGTTGAAGTAGTTATGCTCAATAACATCTGAATTGTGGCCAAGTGCTTACAATGTTTGCGGATTTCCAAAGAAACCATGCGTGTAAATGAAATCAAATCTTTTGGATCAACAAGTTAATGTTCGGTCTGAAGATTTCCAACAAAACATTTGCCAAAATATTATTGCTTGGTAAGAATATTGCTTGTCTCTGACAATCAGGTATATCGGGTAGTTCTAAAAGGCCTCCATCGTTTAAAATTTCAAGCCCCTTTGAAGCGTCAAGCGACGGATCAAGGCAATTTAATGAAGCTTGCAAAACTTTATTTTGGCGGCATGTAAGATATCCCTGAAGTATTGTTCTTACATGTGCCACATTATCGCCAGCAGTTTGAAAATCTAAATACGACACTGATTTTTTTCTCTGTCGGAATCACTCCCGATTTAGCAGTTTATAACTTCGAATGTGTTTTACCACAAGTGGTTTTTAGTCTAGTGTAGACATAGAAGTCATATTCATCAATTGAGAAGTCGGAAACCCCTTCGACTGAACCGAATTCAAACCACGGTACAAATAATAGCGATGAATATGTGCAGATTAAAAAGCTGGCAGATCACCAAAACCGGCGGCCAAGGTGTACGTAACTCTTGTGAAAAAATGCGTTCCAGCCAACTTTGACTATCCATAATTCTTGAAATAACATACTTACCTTTATAATGAGAGCTGGTAAAAGTTCTAGAGGATCAAATAGAAATTTTGACCTTAAGCATTTGGAGCGTACTATGTTTTTCTTCGATCCAGCACCAGTGTTGACTTTTCTTCCGTAACTCCGCAAGCGGTTTGAACATTGTGACTAACTCGAGTACGAATCGCCGCTACCACGAAACCATTCCACGATATATGTGTTTTTTTTATTCTTTGGTCTTAACTGTAGGGCCTAGGTGTTTTAATTTAAATATAAAACATCAACAATATAAATTCGAATTTATTTTTAAATTGGCATCAAAGAACTTCTCAGAGGTTAGCCAGATAATCTCCTAGAATACTCCGAATAACAATGACGTCATGCAGATATGCGGTTTCCATATCGGTGCCAATGACACTATTCACGGCGCTTTGAAACATTTCAGGTGCTGTGTGTAATCTAAATGCAACTACTTTCCTTTGAAAAAGTCTCCGTTTGGATTTTGTAAAAATAGTGTCAAGCTTTCTAGGTTTTTGCAATGGTTATAACGTCTGGCTATGTCAGTGTAGCGCGTTATTGTATTTAGTTTAGACTCAAATAGTGTTTTCCTGTAAAGTTGGTGAACTAATTCCAAAATTGATAAGCTATGAGCCTTCTTATAATATGGTCATCTCAGTAATTTAAAAATCAGTTTTTTTTATTTCTTTATTTATTTATTTATTAATTTATTTATTTATTCATTTTTACATGAAATTCAACTAAAGAAAATTACAGTCGAATTCACTACATCTTAATAGAAAATCTTACACTAGTTGTTTTAAAACTAGCATACAATAAAAAGGAAGATATAAAGAAGAATAATATTACAAAGAATGTTAAAAATAAATTATAAAAAAAAAAATTAGGTATTAATATGATATGTTAGTTCAAGTACGACATAGGTAAATCGCGAATATTAAGCAAAGTTACTTTCATAGACTTTAAAGAGACCGATAATAGGAATAAGTGATAGACATCAATTAGGTTTTTGCAAACAACTCTAAACGGGTTAAACAGTTCGTAATTATATTTGCATTGACTAAGCTTAATCAAGATAAAGTGCCTAGAGAAGCGATTAAGGACATTTAAGCTTATCTTACCAAGTAAAGCGGGCGAGTCTAAAGTACTGTATATTACTTTGATTAAGAAGGAAACCCAACGAACAAATCACTGTTTCTCAAGTGACGGTAAGGATAATAAAAGCAACCTATTTTCATAGGGGGAAGAGAGGCAATCGTGTCTGAACCTAAATTCCTAAGGGCAAGCAACAAGAATTCCTTTTAAACAGATTCAATTGAATCTACATAGCACCTATACGAAGGAGACCAAACAACGGAGGCATACTCGAGTATCGGTCCAACCAAACACATGTACAGCCTTTTCGTAATGTAAGGATCATGAAGCTCTTTGGACCACCTTTTTATAAAACCAAGCGCGGACCTAGCTTTGCTTAACGAGAGCTCAATATGCAAGTAAAAACGTAACCTATGATCAAATAGGACGTCTAAATCTGTGAACGAATCAACGTTCTCCAACTTGTGCGAATCAATGAAATATTGAGTAATGAATGAGTTCCTTCAAAATAAGAAAGTTTCTTACATTTATTTAGATTTAGTTTCAGCAGATTCAAAGATCACCATGCAACTAAATTATTCAAGTCACACTCAAGCTGATGTGATTTCGATTCTACGGAAAAGCAAGAGTTGCATATAATAAGCACACATTAAGATCTGGCTGGAATTAATCACCGATAGTATAAACTAAATAAAATGGGGCCTAAGTGGCCGCCTTGAGGTACGCCAGGTCAAAGGGAATTCATCCGAGGTGATAAAGTTAACCAAAACCTTGAATGATCTATTGTGCAGATAAGAGCTTACCCATTTTACTAAATAGAAAGGTGACCGTGGATCTTTCGTTCCGAAAGCCATGCTGGTGTGGAGAAATACACGAACTAATAGCAAAGGCCAAATGGTGAGTCAGCATTCACTCGAACAGTTTAGTGAAGACATTCAACTTGGCTATGCTTCTATATTTCTCAACGAGTTGTCTACTTCCACTCTTGTGAATAGGAATAAGGAAACTACTCTTCCAACACAAAGGGAAAATAAATTCGAGGACTGGTTAAAAATCTTTGAGGTAACGCCACATAACTAGACAGCGCAAGATTTAAGAGCACATGATGGAATTCCACCAGGTCCACGCGCACAAGTATATTTTAGAGAGCTCGCCCATTTAAAAATGTTATTTTCAGATATAACCAACTTGGGAGTTCAAGCCAGATTACTTATCGGATTTGGGTAGCTTGGTGATAAATCAGAATTAGCGTTGAAAAGTTTCGTCGGAAGTATTCAGCAAAGAGTTTTGAGATTTCAAAATCATCCAAGGAATCAGAGATTAAAAGCAACATGCGAAGGATGTGCGGAAAATATTTCGTTTTGAGTTAACAAATTTAAAAAAGTATTTCGGGTTAGCAAACAAAGAAGATTTAACTAACTGCAGATATCTGAAATAATATTGGTGGTTGAGGGAGTTAAATCTATGCCTTGCCGCCGAGTAAGCGAAATAGTTAAAAGCGGAGCCATTTTTCGAATATTTTTTGAAAAGCGTGTTTTTTCAATTCTTGAAATATTTAATTGTCTTATTAAACCTCCGGGGACACCTGCTTCGAGCTCGGGAATGCTTGACCGGAACATATGCATAAATTGCTAGATTTAAGATATTGTAGAACGATGACAGTAAGCTTTCAATACTTCCATTTGAAAAATTTAACATGTGAAAGATGTGGTTTTAGCATGGAAATATTGATTTTATGGAAATCATAAAATTTATATGAAAAATTTGAATTTGGAACCTTGTAGGAGTTCAACGAACCAACATTCTTGTAATGAAAGGAAATACCCAATGCTGGATGATATGGATCCTCAGGTAAACTAAACGGAAGACAACGCAAATCTCAGGAAAATTGGCAAAGCAAAGATCAAGCAATCTACCATTGCAATTGGGAGTACCATTGTATTGAACTAAATTATGATCAAATAATTTAATTAAAGAACACAACGGCTCTATCAGATGTTCAGGTAGGAATCAAAAAGCCAGAACTATCACTGTAACACCAAGTGACTTGGGGCAAATTGAAGTCACCCAATGCAGTGACTAAATCGGTAGGTTTAGATTGCTTGGGCACTTCACAAATGAGGGCAGCCTGTTGCTTATATGCAGAGATATCCGAATTTGGGGGAATATAGGAGCAGGTCACATATAAGTGTTTGTTAAGAAATTTCACTTGAAAGGC
>NW_023998566.1:916752-919731 GCF_014805625.2 Glossina fuscipes
AATTTCACTTGAATGGCGATAAATTCAACGTCGGGAGTAGTTGGAAATTCAAATGAATAGGAGGGGACTGCCGAAGAAATGGCAATTAAAACACCACCACCATTGCGATACAATCGATCGTTTCTGAAATCTTGAAACGAATTATGGAAATGTTCCGACGAACGTAATGGTGACAACATGGATTAACTGCAATCACTTGTGGAAGCAAGCCCAAGCTCTTTTTGAACGCAGTAGTTGATCAATGTGTGAGCCTTGACTGTTTGGGTACGGCCCTCGGAGGAATATTCGTGGTGGCTGTGGTTCTCATCATTCCAAAGCGGAATATATTGAGGTGATGGTAGGCTTCAACACTGACCAGAGTGGGTTTAGTGAGCCACACACATTTAAATATTCTGGGTTTCAGTTGTTTAGATCCCTAGCTTATAGGAATTGTCTAAATGACTGCAGGGCGCGGGTTACGCTTGGTTCGAACCTTGTTAGTTTGTGGAGAAGCATTTGGGAATTCCGTCTTGCCAGATTGAGAAACGGTAACGTTGCATGCATACCAGATCCTCCGCATTCCGACGTCTTACATTAATAATTCTAGCATGTGAAATCATATCTATGCGAGTGTAAGAGCATAAGTATATTCGAAAAATTAGATAATATAAATATGTGAATATTTAGCACATTCTCTGCGACTGCCTCAACTTTTCCTTGGCTAGAAGTATTGCATTTGAAACGATTAACCCTTTGAACATTCTACGATCAGCTTCAGAACAGAATATCAATTCAATATTTTACTTTATTAATACTACTAAGCTTATTATCTAATATCCATTTATTTAAATTAGAGCCGATAGCCTATGTTGCCAATGGTCAATGTCTTTTTTTTAGTCTAAGAATTGAATTCATTAGTCTAAAATTAAAATAATAATAATAATACGTGAATATACACAATGTATATGAGAGCATAATTAACAAATATTCAGAGTAGATCGATTCATGTTTCTTATCTCTTCCATCGATATATGTTTCATATGTCTTTTTTATTTTTTTATTTTTTGCTAATATTGAGCACGTACTTCTTTTTCCAATCAAAAGTTAAAAGAAATTGACCAAAATTCAATTTGTAATTTATTTTTTTATATTAAACGCAGCTTAAATTGCCATCATTACCACCCTGGAAGAATAAAATAAACTATATTTATAAATATTTATTTAATCTTTATTTCATTAGCTCTTCCATATTAATTTCAAGAATATCACCATTGAAACTTTCATTCAAAAAACATCGTTAATCCGTGGTAAGTTTGGGCATATTAATGTGTAACAGTTCGTTGCCGAAACTATCATTGAAGTAATGCTCATAGTTTACATCTTTTTTGGAATATGCTTGAGACGCATATCGAAGGTTGTAGTCTGGAGTCCCACTTCGTAGGAACTGTCACGTTTGGTTATTCTCTATGAAGCCTGATTGTGAGACGGTTGCCCAATTGAACTTCGACCCTTGAGAAATTTGAGCATTTCTAGTCGACGACATTAGAGAATATCTACTAGGTTGCGTTGATAAAAGATCTTCAAGATCATCTTCGTTGCCGTCGGAAATCGAAATAAATTCCGGACTTTTGTCTATTGTCATCTGAGAATGGTAGTTATCTGATGTACTCATAATATTGATAATAACATTGTGTTGTTGATTGCTTCCATTTTCGTAAATATTTAAGACTTTTTTTAAATTAAACGTTGGTAACTTTCTCGCCTTGATGGTTTGATTATTTTTCGAATAAGTTAAGAGAAAACTCTACTTATATGGGATACAAATGTTGGCGAACTTACCCTCAAATGTTATCTGCAAAATTCCCTCTGCCTTTTATTGCCCAGTTTTTCTCGATAAATCCTTTTAAGTATGGTCATAACAAATAAAATACAATTTTTTCTGTTTTGTAGCTTATAGTATACCGTAACACTTTGTTTTTTGTCCGCCTTCAGCGGGATATTTATATGAATGGAAATACTAATAATAAGAGTACAAATGAGGAGGGATCATTACACGTTTGAGTGTTTTGGAAGGCAAAATGGTGACTGAGTCTCACCACCCGGAATGCATTTTATTTTTTTTTCTTCTTGGATATTTGTCTATGCATGTTCGAGTTTAGTTGTTATCAGCAGCATTAATAACGTATGTCCTTGGAAGAATCCTTTTTTCGTTTGTTCATTAGAATGTATAAAATAAAGATATTATTGATCGAAGGACATTTTATGTGAACGTAATAAGAGGGTGTGTGTAATTGTAAGGGTACGCATGGGGCGCTATTTTTTTTTTTGTTCGTACTTTGTTACGAACAATTCTTTTTTCGCGGAAAAAGATGGATGGATTTTGGACTACTTGTATGTAAGAAGAATATGTGTTGTGATTTGAAGGCGAACGTTACGCAAGCGGAAGAGAGGTGAGCTTGTGTTAGTGAATTGAGTTTGCGGGGAAGGTGTGTGCGTAGGTATATGTGCTTATTAGTGTGTCGGCGTGTGTATATGTCTTTTATGTGGCTGTGTATATGCGGGCGTATTTGTATGGGTGCCTGTGTTTGAGTGCGAAGTCGGAGAGTCTAAGCGCATGTCCGTCGTTCTCCATAAATGTACTACTATTCGCAGAGAGCATTAATGAGCAAAGCAAAAAAAAAATCCTTTTTACTACGGGCTAATCATAAGAGTACAAATGAGAATGGATCATTAAACGTTTGGGTGTTTTGAAAGCCAATATGATGACTGAGCCGCACCACCCAGAATGCACTTTATTTTTTTTTCTTCCTGGAAAATTGGCCATACATTCCTATGTCCGTTTGTGTTTAGTTGCTATCAGCGTCATAAATAGTGCATTTCCTTGAAGGAATCAATTTTTCGTTTGTTCACTGGATGTATATAATAAAGAAAGTTTTTACTTATTTATTTATTTATTCCACTTATACAAGAAACTCAACTAAAACAAAATAGCAGTCGAGT
>NW_023998566.1:944731-945878 GCF_014805625.2 Glossina fuscipes
ATACCGCAAAATCATACGATTTCTTGCCTATGCTTGCAAGAGCAAAAAAGAAAAAAAAGGAGTACCGCAAAATCATACGATTCTGCCTGTACTTGTAAACAAGGAAAACAGAAAAGAATAAAACAAACATATCCCTCAAGATCACGTGATTTATAAGCAGTAGCACAAAATCGCATGATTTTGTCTAACGGCATGCCGTTATTCCGCTGCTTGCGGTTGATACAAACCGACAGACACCCTAACCGAGGTTTGTTCGCGGCCGTTACATCCTTAGAAAAATTTAATGTATCTTTGAAGCCAACTGACGGCGGTAATGATGCTGTAACAGGTTGCGTAATCGCCGATGTTACTTTTAGAGATAAAACTAACGCTGTCATCTTTTTGATAATTCCATCCCTGTATTCCATTTTGTGCTCGTATTGATGTTATTTTTGTTCTCGATCACATGTTGAAATTTCACTTTGTCAACCTATTAAAAAGCTTAATGCCAAAAATATAGTTGCTTTTCTGGAAAAATCAAATCACAAATCAAATTTTTTGTGCACCTGAGTCAATTACGACTGACAGCGAAATTCAATTCAAGCCATCTATTTTCCAGTCCTTGTTAGAGAATTATGGCGTTCATCGCAACTTTACTCCTCTTTATTATAATGCGGATGAAAGCATAAACTGATCTGCTTTGTCAGCCGACAGAAAATACATTAAACCTTCTCAACAAGATTGGGATAAAAGCCTATCGGTTGTTAGTTGTCAGAAGTGATATTTGTACGAGCACTGGTTTTTCCCTTATTATGTCCCATTTGGAAAGCTTGATCTTGTACAGGACGCTTCCTCGTCCTTACAAGAAGTTAGAACTGATTATAGAAAAGTCTTTCGAAAATATTAGGAAGGCCTACACTCGATATGTTGTTACCGTTTACGTTTATGTCCAATTTTCCCAAAATTATAAAATTTAAGCGATTCTGAATTTCCAAAATTTCAGGCAATAAACAAAATTAATACAATTAAAAAGAAGCGCAAGCAACACCAATGGCAAAATGGTAATCGTTGCCTCTTTAGAACCCATAAGCTCCGATATCGACAATTGTGACTATATAATTTGCATCGTAGATTCCCAATAACTGAGGAGAAATGGTTTATAGAACAA
>NW_023998566.1:945978-979598 GCF_014805625.2 Glossina fuscipes
TCTTACCTTTATAATTATAAAAGAGAGATCCAGAATTCGGGCGGACAAATAACAGTAGTATGTTCCCCATCAATTGCAGGGTTAGGCATGCAGCTGCTAAACTTTTCTATATAAATTCGCACTTGTTGCGCGCAGTTGAAATGTCCGCTTTAAATGAAGGTGAGAGATTTTGCACACTATCAACAGGCGTTATATATCTAATAATTCACAATTCATTTGAATGGATTTATATGTATTCTTCATACAAAAATGCTTACCGAATTGAATTTATGTAGTTCATCTTCGAGAAGTTCATACAACAAGTTAAAACCACCCGGACTCATCCTTAAGTTTGTTAAAATTTCGTATGGTCCTGCAGATACATTTGTTGAAACGATGTTGCAAAAACTCCATTAGCACCACGTGCTTCAAAAAGAGGTCCCATACCATGTATTCTCTCTTGTTACGATTTTCTATCTAATCACCTCTCTTTATCACTAATCGAAAAACAAGCTTTTTTTACTTTTATATTAACTTGCTTACTATTGTTTTTTTATAAAAATGCAGAAAAAAGAAACGACTTCCCTAAAGATACTTCTTCATACACCTAGCCCACAACAGTTGCTTCCAGCTGGTAGTGCTTTCGTCCGTGCTCGCGAACAACACATTGTAAGGAAGCGTTTTGCTTCCTTACTGGTAACAAGTCCGTCTGTACCGTAAACCCCGAGCAGTCAGTCTGGCTTGTCTCCACATGTCCTTATTTTACTGATTACCAGATGATCACCCTCCTCCCGCACAAACCGTCGACTACACAAGATTCATATAAGAAGGTATAAACTTTTGATAAAATGTAAACAAATAAAACATATATAAATATAAACGGTATAAAAGGTATATATATGAAATGTATAAAATGTATAAAACACATACAAACGTACATACTCCATGAAATGTGTACAAATGTATGGAACATATACGAAGGTATGAAACTCTTGACAAATTGTACGCAATCATATAAAACACATATAAGTATAAACGATATAAAATGTATATATATAAAATGTATAAAACGTATAAAACACATACAAACGTACAAACTCCATGAAATGTATACAAATGTATAGTACATACACAAACAATAGTCATAAGGCTCTGTACAAAAGTGAAAAAAGGGTAATAGCTCGCTAATAGTTGTTATTATTTTAAACAATCCACAGTAGGGAACTTTGCACATTTTGCAAAGGCATAGGCCTAACAGGTATTGGTACCTGAGGTAGCAATACCAATAAAATAGACAGAAGAATAGGCAAACAAGTAAACACTGCAAAATAGAAAGGAGCTTACGCATGTCGATAAGACTCACAGCATATGTAGACAGGTACCTAGATTAAGAAACAAACATAAAAATACTCATACAAGCAATAGGCAATAGGAAAAAAAAGGGGTTATAAAATTACACATCATATGAAGGCATTATTATTTTTATCGCAAGCTCTATTATTTTTATCGCAATCTCTATTATTTTTGTCGTAAGCGCTATTATTTTTGTCGCAAGCTCTATTATTTTTGTCGCAAGCGCTATTATTTTTGTCGTAAGCGCTATTATTTTTGTCGAAACTAATGCTTTATGTGAGCAATTATTCAATCATTCTTTTATATATATTTTATTTTTATATACATTTATTTAATATAAAATGAAAATAATTTTTCTAATCTTTTACTGCCAGTAAGAGTACATGAGTTGGTACCTAATTAGCAATAAAATGTGTATAAGAGTATTATCATACAAATAAGATAGCAGTCGTAGATGCAAAAAAACATGCTCGGCTAGACATGTTCGATCAGACCAAAGCTAACACATGTAAGGATAGTTAAACAACCATTTGGTTGCGTGCAGGTTTATTTTCAATATGTAAACACAGCCATTTTGTTGCGCAATACCGTAATCAGCTGTTGATTTTTTAATTGAATAAACGTAATTATTAAAAACAATTAAAAAATGTAATTTGAAGAACGTTTTTGGGGTTATTGATTAAAACAAGAAGACAAAGGGCGAAATTATTAACATGATCGCAAGAAATTTTGAGAACAACGTGGCAAACGACTCTATTTTAGCTGCGTTGCGCAGCTTGCTGTTTTCGAAAAATGCAGAAAAAGCTATGGAAAATGAGAATAGTTTGCTATCTGGTCGTATATTACATGAAGTAATCCCTGAAAAAGTTGTCTCGCTATCATCGCACCTATTCCAATTATCCTCACACTAACAACGATCGCATTTCTTTAATGCTTGACGTCACTAGCAGTAACGATTATCGTTTCACAGTCATTTGCAAATCGCCTGCGAACAGTGACAGATTCAGCAGTTCCTTTTGTGTTACTTCGGCTTCTGCGCGAGGGTTACTCCAAGAGTGGTTGAATTAGATTTGTCACGCGTAAGGTGTGTCTCTTCAATAATTACACATTCAAATCTCGTCAATATTGCGAAGTGATGTACAGTCACTGCAATTTTTTACAATTGAAACCTACAGGTGGCTACATAAACCCGGGCGGTGGCCGTGTAGAAGTCACAGTTATGCCTATCAATGGCCCACCGTTTGCATGGATAATGATCGCATTACCGTGCCAGTAACATTGTTCAAATAGCACCCTCCACCGTCCTTCTGCCATCGTCAACATTTTTTTAAACAAAATAAATTAGAATAATTTTATTGTTTTACGTTTTGAAAAATACATTAACTTTTATGGGAAAATGAAAAAATGGTCCTATTTTTATTTATTAATTTATGTTAAGGACTGAATATTGAGGCTGAAATTAACTTAATTATCTTGTTTGTTAAAGATAATGTTGGCGGCAAATCACAATCGAGGTAGGCATCATTATTAACGCAGTATTTTATAATCGTACGCCAACGAGAATCCAAAAGGAGTAGGTAGAGGTTGCCGTATATTATAAGAAGGTGACGAGGCCGAGATATTGCGAGGTTAGTCAGTTTTGGATGAAACCTAATGCATGGCGCACATCGTTAGGTATATGGTCCTTGCTTGATCTCACAGACATGTTCGTCTCATCGGCACGCTGCAATCTTAAGATGTGATAACAAAAGTCCAAAACTTCAAAAAACTTTTGTGATAACGGGAGGGCGATGGTGATCGCGACTATAAAAGCGCGTGTCGCACTACGCTCAGCCTTGCAGTCCTGTCATAGCAGCTAAAGATAAGAGATCATTACTTAACGAGTTGACTAGAACTGAGAGTTTTTTTTGACTTTACGGATAGGGGATAGCAGATTTAGCTTAATCGCTATCCCTGAAGGACCAAGGAATATTTTTTTTGACATGAGCCAACTGTCGTTATTGTTACGTTCGATTATACCTACAAATGTATTGTAATACGTGTTACCTATTACGCTCTCAGCGATGTCCCATGCTGGGCGCCAATTTTATGTTATGTGTAATATAAATGTAATGTATATGTGTAATATAAATAAATAAAATGATTTATATTTTTGTCCTAATAATCTTCTAAAGTGTAAAGCTGTTACCTACAGAAAGTTTAGGGCAACATTGTGATGCCTATTGAAGGGAAATGCAGGCCTACGAAGTAAGCGTACGTGCCATAGCTAAGCTAGCTAGTTTGTTAGACATGGGAGGGCTTCTGTAACTCGCGGACACTCCCAGGACGATTACCCAAAAAATTTTCACGTACTTACCGAATACCAAACGGATGAAACTCTAAATATTCAATCGTTGGCTTCCCCTTGGGCCTATTTTTCGGTAGCCCTGACTATTGATTTCACTTTGGCCCATAGAAAGCTTTGTAATGGACCCCGAAGTTGGGTCCGAAGACCCCACCTACTAGTTTCCTCCTCCTTTCCTTCTCCTCCTATGATGATGAGTAAAAGTTATTTTTAATCCATTATATTTCTTTTACACGTTATATAGAATTTATTGAGATAAAATGCATAAAAGTTGTCGGTAAATTTATATATATACATATGATTAAGTATATGTAAGCATAAACTTATATTTGAGTGTAATCTGTGCAGGAGAACATGTACGCGTACATATTTTATGCAATAGCAACAACTTGTCATATAATTTTCGTTTACAAATTTGAAATAGTAATTATGAATAATTTTTATCTCAAAAGGAATTAAAACAACTATCGATCTTTCCTTCTCACAATTTTGGAAATATATTATCGCAACGTTTTAATAATACAAATAGTTCATTACCACTTCAGTAGGAATTTCTTTTCTTAATACATGCTCTTTCTTGATTAATCATTGCTTCTCTATTAACTCAAATATTTTTGTTATTCTTACGTTCAAAATTTATTTAATGCCTTCTTAATTTAAATGCAAAATAAATACTCTTCAAAAATTTAATACAAATAGCCTGTTTCCTTACATTTGCTCGTTTGGTACCTTTAACCGAACGCACGACGTTACTGTACTATAACAACACGTTTCAACTCTCTCCTATGGAATCTGCCGTTGTTTGTGTCCTTTTTTTCACACCAAAATTACCCACACGGACTAGCAATTAACTTTATTTAGAGTAAAGTCTTCCGCGATCATGAAAATTTCGGGCTTCCTTTATAATTAATATTCAATCGTTCTCTTTTTATTTCTTCTCAAACACAGCTTATTCTGGAGGAGACATTAATTCGACCAGAACTTAATTCACGAAATCGAACAATTTATCAAAAAAAAATTTTTTCGACTTAAAATGTTTTTTTTTTTTTTTGCCGCAGTTTTAAACGACTTTTAATTACTTACTAAAAACCACCATCAAATTAAAAGTGTCCTTAGAAATATTCTTCCGAATTATTTCAACTGAATTATTTCAAGTACAACATCGATCTTAATTTATTCTGTAAGAATCTCCTGATCGCAGAAATTTTTTTCAATATTTGCTGAATTATTTTATTAGAACACATTTATACAACAACAATAAAGTGGACACATTTTAGCAAGAACAATAAAGTTAAACTTCTGTGAACTTTGTCATTTTATTTAATCATGTTTTCACCCATGTAAAGCTAGAAAAAAATAAAAATATTCACAGTGTGCAATAAAAGAATTACAAAATATATGTAAAGCTTATTTTCCCGAATTTTTTTTCTATTTAAACTATTTTTGTTCGTACAACTTTTCCAAACTTTTTCTGAAAAAAAGTCTTTTCTCTCTCACATTGGTCGTCTTGGTCTCTTTCCCAGCCAAACTTTGACTTTTCTCGCGCATTCTTGTTTTAACAGTAATGAAACGAAATACGATTGTGATGGAAAAAAATTTCATATTGTAGCGTGTATAAGAAAGAACAGTGGCTATATTACACGTGATAATATTGAAAATGATTTGCAATATTTACCAACATTGAACTAAAGTTAAAGGCTTAGGCGAAATGTAAAACAATTTTTTACATAAATAAATCCATAGACGCAAGAAAGAATGAAAGATGTTGTAATAAAATTCACGCATGTAATTACTGTTTGAAGTTTTAACGAAATAACTATTGCTATGAAAGAGCCAACGATGATAGTTGTACTAGACGGTTTGGACCTACCTGTTAGTATCTATAAGTCGAAGTTCCTTTTTACGCTACGGAAAGTAGATAAGTTAAATAAAATATATTGTATTGTAGTCTTTATTATTTTTCTAATTAAAACAAATTAACTTTTACATGTGAAGTTAAATTTTTTTTTTGCATGTATATAAAATTTCAAACGATAATTATTAATTTTTTTTTTTTTTGTAATTGGAAAGAATGTTTAAAAAAATTCAATGTATTAGATTTTTGTTTTGCCGATGGTCGATGGAGACCGTAGATAGGGTAGGGTAAAAAGGGACCCAGAGCATAAGATCAGCCCGGTCCTCATATGAGTTAAAGTTTCCTTTTTGAGAGCCATTAATAAACGAAAATACTTAACTAAATACTCTTATGTGAAGTTGTTTTTCAATCAATTTTATTGTATGCGTCTTCAATACGGAGCAACTCCGCTCTAATCCACATCAAAAATTTGCAAACATACCAAAATACATTATTGAAAATAATGCTATACCCAACTAGGCGCACTAGAAATTAAGATTATTAAATTACAAAAAGTTTATATTAAACTGACAATATTCCTATAAATGAACCACTTCTAAACGTTAATACATAATCTGTTTTACCAATCAATCTGTGATATTTAACTTTAACCGGTTTTTACATAAGGAATGAAATCTAACAGTCCATATTTTTGGATTTATAATAACATAGAATTGAGCAAACATGCCCATAACCAACTAAACTGTGCATGTAATTTACTTTGGCACTGTCGTTTTGTACAGTTACCTATATTACTATTTTCGTCATCATAGAAGCCATTTCCAACGTTTCTTCGTCATGCCAGACTGTTTACCAAATGTTAGAAGCTATGATGGATAAATTCGACAAATCTCAAGATATGGTTGTGGTATTCGAATATTTAAGAGGTTTAGATTCGTGTGGTCTGGCATTTGGACCGTCGGCTGCAACACGGGTTCCGATTCACATTGTAAGAATTGCGATGCTGGCAGTGCAGTGCCGCTGCAATATTTTTTATGAAGCAAATATCGGCGGTTAGATCTTAAATTTTTAGTTCCGTTATTTGGAAGAAAGGTCATTTACCAATGCAACGTGTTAAATTGCTTAGGTACATGAAATGAACCAATGCGCAAGGAAAGATGTAGATTAGCAGAATTACTGACCGCCATTTTGCAATTGCAAATTTTTTTTTTTCTTGATAATCAAGATAATGCAACTTCCAATATTATGCTGCAAAATATATTTAAATTTAACTTAACACTCTAATCAAGCGCCATCGCCTAAAAATAATGAAGAGAAAAATAAATCATCCTCTCCTTCTGGCTGTTCGCGTGTGAATGTTGGTTACCAGACTGGGCAAGTCTCACAAGCTGCAGGTACAAGGGCGATAACCCCACCTATATTCTCCCCAACTCGAAACTCTCCTACCGTGAACCCCCCTCCTGTCCCAAATAATGACATTTGCTTGACGGCAGTTCCTCCCAGAAAAGCAATATTTGTGTCAAGATTGGCACCTGAAACTTCGGTGGATAAAATAAAAAGTTATCTGGCGACGAAAGTCCCATCAGTCAACTTAAAGCGTGTTAGCATCTTCAAAATGGCTCCTTCTCAAGCTAGGGCAATCTCTTCTTTTAAAATATTAGTTCCGACTGAAAACAGTGATATGTTGTTAAACAAATCACTGTGGCCAGTAGGATCCTTAATTAAGGAATTTATCCCTCGTGATCGTCCCCGTAATACCAAGGCAATAGTCTTGTCGCCTTCAAAACACTAATTGTTTCTTCAGGCCCTCTATCTCTCATCTATCAAAATGTTAGGGGTCTAAATTCGAAAATTCGTTCCACTTTTCTAAATTCAGTGAGCACGGAATTTTTCTGTTTGGCCTTTACTGAAACTTGGCTAAAACCCGATCTTCATTCGTCGGAACTTTTTCATAATTCTTTCCAAGTCTTTAGAAATGATCGAGTGAATCGCATTGGTGGTGGTGTATTAATTGCCATATCTGCGTCAGTCCCGTCCAATTTAATTCAATTTCCCACTTCTCCTGACGTTGAATTTATCGGTATTCGTGCGAATATGCCTGATAAACATCTATTTATAACCTGGTCCTATATTCCCCCAAATTCTGATATATCAATTTACAGGAAACACGCTGCCCTCATTTGTGAAGTGGCCAAGCGGTCTAGACCCACCGATTTGGTCGTTGCATTGGGTGACTTCAATTTGCCTCAGGGCACTTGGTGTAACACTGATAATTCTGGCTGTTTGGTTCCTACTTCAACGTCTGATACGGCTGTTGTGTTCTTTAGTGAATTGTTTGATCATAATTTGGGTCAATATAATCGTACCCCTAATTGTAATGGTAGACTGCTTGATCTCTGCTTTGCCAATTTTCCCGAGATTTACGTAAATCGTTGTCCTCCTTTTAGTTTACCTGAGGATCCTTATCATCCATCAATATGCATTTCCTTTCATCACATGAATGATGGTTTGTTGAATTGCCTTAATATGCCAAATCAAACTTTTTTAAATAATTATTATGATTTTCATAAAATCAATATTGTATTACTAAAACATCGTCTTTCACATTTGACCCTTGATTTCTCAACCGGTAGTATTGAAAGCTTATTGCCATCGTTCTACAATACATTAAATCTAGCTATTGCTGCATCTGTTCCGATCAAGCATTGTCGACCTCGAAGCAGATGTCCTCCGTGGTTTAATAAGACAATTAAATATCACAAGAATAGAAAAAACTCGCTATTCAAAAAATATTCGAAAAGTGGCTCTGCGCTCGACTATGTCGCTTACTCGGTGGCGAGGCATAGATTTAGCTCACTCAACCATCATTATTACTGCAGATACCTTCAGTTCATTAAATCCTTTCTGTGTGCTAATCCTAAATTCTTCTTTAAATTTGTTAACTCTAAAAGAAAAATTTCCACATATCCCTCTCATGTTTCTTTTAATGGCTCTGATTCCTCGGATGATTTTGAAATCTCAAATCTATTTGCTGAGTGTTTCCGACGTAACTTTTCGGTTGCTAATTTCGATTTATTAGCAAACTACCCATATCCTATAACTAACTCATTTTCAACACCTAACTTGGTTATTTCGGAAGATGACGTTTTTAAAGGGTTGAGTTCTCTAAAATACGGTTGTTCGCCTGGACCTGATGGAATTCCATCATGTGTACTTAAATCTTGCGCTGTCGAGTTATGTGGTGTGATCTCAAAGATTTTTAACATGTCCTTGTATTTAGGTGTTTTCCCTTCATGTTGGAAGAGTAGTTTCCTTATTCCTATCCACAAAAGTAAAAGTAGACAATTTGTTGAGAACTACAGAGGCATAGCCAAGTTGAGTGTCTTGCCCAAGTTGCTCGAGCGTATTGTGACTCAGCATTTGGCCTTTGCCATTAATTCGTATATTTCTCTGCACCAGCACGGTTTTCGTAAAGGGCGATCTACAGTCACCAACTTGTTAGAGTTTACCTGTCATGTTTTCAAGGCTTTTTCTAGTGGCTCTCGCTCAGATGTTATTTACACTGATTTAAGCAAAGCATTTGATATGGTTAACCATAGACTACTTATCTTTAAACTCCAAGCCTCTGGTTTCCCACCCTACTTAGTGAAATGGATAAGCTCTTATCTGCACAATAGATCCTTCAGGGTTTTGTTTAACTTCATCACCTCGGATGAATTCCCCGTTACGTCTGGCGTACCTCAAGGAAGTCACTTAGGTCCCATTTTATTTAGTTTACACATTAACGATTTCCCATCGGTGGTTAATTCCAACCAGATCTTAATGTATGCTGATGATGTGAAACTGTTTCCTTCCTTCTCTGTTGAATCGCAATCACATCAGCTTCAAGGTGATTTGGATAATTTTGTTGCATGGTGCTCTTTGAATCTGCTGAAACTAAATCTGAGTAAATGTAAGAAGCTTTCATTCCCAAGAAGAAAGTCATTCATTACTCAGTATTTCATAGATTCGCATAAGTTGGAGGATGTCGATTCGATCACAGATTTAGGCGTTCTATTTGACCATAGGTTACGTTTTAACTTGCATATTGAGCTCTCGACTAGCAAAGATAGGTCCGCGCTTGGTTTTATAAAAAGATGGTCTAAAGAGCTTGATTATCCCTACATTACGAAAAGGCTGTACATGTATTTGGTTAGACCCATACTCGAGTATGCCTCAGTTGTGTGGTCTCCTTCATAAAGGTGCTACGTAGATTCAATCGAATTTGTTCAAAAGCAATTCTTGCTGTTTGCCCTTAGAAATTTGGGTTGGGATCCGGTTGCCTCTCTTCCTCCGTATGGAAGTAGGTTGCTTCTGCTGTCCCTACCGTCTCTTGAGAAACGTAGATTTGTTCTTGGCTTTTCCTTTCTAATTAAAGTAATAAATGGTGCCATTGACTCGCCTTCATTACTTGGTGAAATAAGCTTTAATGTCCCTAACCGCTTCTCCAGGCACTTTATCTTGGTTAAGCTTAATCAGTGTAAGTTTAATTATTAGTTGTTCAATCCGCTCAGAGTCGTTTGCAAGAACCTAAATGACGTCTACCACTTATTGTCGTTATCGAACTCTTTAAAGTCCATTAAAGCAACATTGCTTAATACGCGCGATTTACCTATGTAGTATCCGCTCAGCTTTTATCCTAAAAAATCGTTACGCTTCGAAAATGAATTATTGACAATTTATGATCGGTTGCCAGGCTTATGCATGTTTGCGATGGTTTAGGGGTTCATTTGCAATTTGGTCCTGTACCGGTTGTAAGTGTGTCCCTATGCTGATAGTGTACATGCTTTTTTTTCTTTTTTTTTCTTCTTATTTGTTTTATTGTACTTATACTAAATTTTATTATTAATTAATATAAGTTTTGTATTAAGAGCCAATTGAACTCGACTATTATTTGTTTAGTTGAGTTTCTAGTATAAGTAGAATAAATAAATAAATAATAAAGAAAGGGATGTTTATTGAAATATTGTTAGGTTGTCATCTGGTTAATCCCCCGGTAGTGTCCAAACCATCCGTCTGTTATCTGTTGACGTGTTCGATTTGTCTTCGCCAATTATATTCTTGGGTCGACAAAGTTCGATTTCAACCGCATAAATTGAAGAAAGTAAGGAATTTAATCGTGCGACGTTATTTGACGTATAGTACATACGCTCAACTTCTGAAGTTTTTAATTTTAGAAAATTAATATGATTCTGACGCTATTGTAAGTGCGTAATTGATCACTCAATATTTGGCCGAATTGAGTTTTATTTTGATCAGTGATGTGTAACGTGAGGTTTCACCTTAACAATCTTGTTGAATCTTGACAGAATTCAATGCTCGGAAAAAATTACTTTACCCAAAATAATCCATGAATAAATTGGGAAATAAATTAAAGAATAGTGAAATGTTTTATTGCGTAGCAATGCGTAATTTTCGTTTTTGTGAGAGAAAATATTTTTTTTGGTTTCGGAAATGAGAAAATAAATGAAAATAAGACTAATGCATATTTACGAAAGAAATTTTGCAAACGTGATTAGAAAGTCGTTCTTAAAAAAATACAACAACCACAAAAGTGCATATGTAGTTAACTTACAAAGCAAATCTGAAATTGGAGAAAAATTATTGCATTTATTGTTATTGCGCTGCATACTGTTGGACGTCTTCGCAAATACATATGAAAATTGCTCACATTACGGTGATAATCGTTGTATTTATAACTGCGTTTAAAGGTGGTTGACAATACCCTAAAAAATGTAAATATTCCTACAACAATGAAACGATATTTTTCGGTGCTTTTTAACGAATAAATATAAGGGAACAAAAGGAAAATTTTTTTTTCACCGCATGTGAATAATAAATATTGCATAACCACTTTAAACAAGAACTGAATTTTCCCTTAAATAGAGTCAAATTGAGAAATTATCATAAAAAGTGTCCCGCTGCATCACTGTATACCACGCAAACAGTCGGACCAGGTTATCCAAACAGCTATAGACAAACTAGACTAGACAAACAAAACGCACGATAATTTTTTTTACAACCCTGGCTGAATACAACCCCTATACGAAGAAATGTGTTTTCATGTGGCTAAACACCGCTTAGTTCCGCTGAGTTGTCCTAATGGTTTAGAAAAGTTGGCTGCTTTTGGAAACATTATGTAGTGTGTGATCGTTTAAATCAAAATTTCCAGTTTATTCGTGTGACCTTCAGAACTAATTTTTGGAACATTTCTGAAATCTAATTTCAAATAGCATTGATCTATTCGCAGGTACCAAAGCAATTCTAAGACTTTTATGCAACACATTCCTTAGCCTAAACGGTAATGGCGTCATCATTTGTCGCGTCATCGGAATCGCATTTACACTGACAAGAGCGGCCATGGTTGCTACTGACTTGATCCTTTCTTCAATTGCGAACTTAATAATACCGGTTATGTTAATTACTTTGGTTTGTAATTTCCTAGAATGTTTATTTATTTAATTTTGATACCAATTGCGCATTTCCGAATTAGCTTTTAATTTCCTTGTTGAGTAACTTGATAATCAAAATCGTCTTCCTTCCCTTAAAAAAAATCATTTTTGTATCGGTAATCTAGCTTCTTTGTTTCACTTTTTGCAGCTCGGATATCACTCAAAATTCTCAATTATAAAATAATCAGATACAATTTCTTGAATATCTGCAAATCACTTATGTCTATTCGACATACCAGCACTTCTGTATGAAGTTCATTTGAACCAAACAGACTCAAGCCTAAACTTGCTTCGTAAACAGAGATTCTCGTCCAAATTATGAACTTCTAATGGCTATATTGATCTTATATGAGGGATTGCAATTAAAATTTGCGGCAATGCATCCATCTTAATGTTACTCAATGAAGAAAGTTTTACTTAGTTCCAAGGTTTGCGACGGTGTTTGTAAGCTTTCAGTAGTTCGCACGTTCTTTATTTAGAACGTCTCCGGTTTATATGCTTAACTTATCTGCACATTTGCAACCTTCGATTTCTTTATTGATTGTTGGATCTATAAGAAAAGCTTTCACTTTCTGTTTAGCTGCACCCTTCAGCGCTTTTTACAGGCATAATAACTGTCGAGGTTGATACAGCTATATGTATCTGTGGTTTGTTTGTTTGCAATACAAACATTTACAATTGTTTGGCTTCCTCTGGAAATTGATTCCAGACGTTAAAGCATTAGAATTTGTTCTTGAGAACTTTCGAGTCGATGGCGAAATGGTTATGACTCAAACCGCGGCGGCACGGCAACGTAGTGTAATGGCAATGACACGCGAGGCTCCTTTCATGGCAGCTAGCTGTCGTATGCTTGTGTAAATTTAGATCATAGCATTTCGAAAAAGTAAGATCAAGATCTATTGAGGCAACGCAGAAAATCTCCGCAGTGGTGGTGGTAATAAACCCGTAGCGGAGAAATAATAAATCTCCATTTACTTTAGATTGATCGTTACCACATTTTTCTCCTGGGAAAGGCATTTTTTTATTCACGACGCTTACTAGCGCTCTTCCAAAAAAATGTTAATGGAGATGCCAAATTAACAAAGATTTAATTGCATTGTTAATATCAATTAAGAATGCGGTAGCGGATGGCTATAATGACAGAACGATGACGGCAATGAATCACACAGCAAAAATTGCTGGCGACTTTTAATTTATTTTAATACCTCAGATATTATGTATATTCCAATTTTCCAACTTTATTGAAGATTGTATTCAGTTTTGACTTATTGTTTACCTATTGGAAGTTATAAAGTTGCAATCGTCCCGTTTCCTTTACAGACGATTTCAATTCAGCAGATTTGGCATCACTCATTCCCGCCGCGCTCCCTGTTGGGAAAATCTCTCATCAAATCTCAGAACTCCCAATATTTGGGATAGTTTCTTTAAGCAAAAATGAATTATCTATAGATGCATATTGTCAATAAATTTAATACAGAATACGTGTTAATAATGTAATTATCGATAGGAGCGATTTTAATAAAACTAAGGAGGTCCCTACGGTTCGACGGAATTTACCATTCGAAGGATTATCTCGTATAAAAAGGCGATATATCTTAAATTTTCCTTCGTTAATCCCTTTTATTCGCGGGATTTATTTGTTCTTCGTTTGATGTTTGCATGGTGCTCGCCCATCTTGGCCTTAACACCAAACTTGACGCTATACCAACATAATCGCTCAGATGGCGTGGATGATGACGCTCTTTTGTTGTGGCTTCTATTTCGATTTCCTACACAACCTTGAAAACTAGTTCCACTAATATGTCAAAACAATTCGATGATTTGGGTCTAAATACTACGAATTTAAACTCGTGGAGAATGGTGTGCTTACTGAAGGGCAATCTAACTGTTGGTTCGTGTTATATTCGCGAATTTGTCTAAACAGTCTGAGTTGACTGACAGGATGTCTTTAATCGTTGGCGGTAGGCGTTGGCATCATAAAGATTTTAGTAGGTCATCTGATGCTTTTCCGGACGATAGTCGCCGCTTTTACGTAAAAGCGCTGATGGGTTTTTATCACTCAAGTAAACATTTTCTATTTTTGTAGACGTTTTTCTTCGCTTATTAAAGCACTTTTAGACTTTCGTCCATATTTTGATTTGATGGATTTTCATTGACATGACTCAGTGCATTAGGAACATGGCTTCCAACAAATTCAATTAGGTTATGATATTTGGCGGCGTCCAAAGTTTTTCTGGCCTTAAAACATTTTTGGTCCAATTCGGTAAACCAAAGCTTAGTTCTCCAGAAAGGTAGAACTTGCACTGCAAAACATAGGATATTATATATATACGTAGATTTATTTCATCAGATGTTGGCATCGTCGACAATACTTAAAATTTTTCACCATGTCACTAATGTGGTGGCTATAAATTCAATGTATAATACAAGTCTGCAATACATTTGTTGATAAGAGCGGTTTTAATAACTATTTCTTCTCAACGCAAAAGATTCGTGGTTCTTCCTTTTCACATTTTTATTAGTAACTACTCGAAATCCATTATTTTTTAACGACATTCCTGCTTGTGTTCGTAAAGCAAGTGTTCAAATGTGCGCCCACGATGCTAAAATTTTTTATTTGCTAGCTTGAATTGCAGAAATTCCATACGGAAATACGGTTCCTGTAGTGAAATCTGAACGCGATAGTGTTTTCATGCTCAAAAAATGCGATGTTGCTAAATTTACAACAATGTTAAAACTTATCGTGGCTCGACATATTACTCTCTAATTACTCTGGAACTAATTATATAGTTGATAATGATTGCGCATCTAGATGTTGTCTCCGATTCTAAACTAAAATAAGCCGAAGGAATTGTGAACAAATCTAAATCGCTTTTAGGATTCATGAAGAAATGCTCTAAAGATGTTTATGGTCCTCATATAGCTTAACGACTACATATGACTCAGCTAGGCCGACGTGGAGTCATTTCGGCTATTTTATCACCCAACTAAAGGTGCAACTTTGATGCGATTGAATCGGTGAAAAGAAACTTTCCAATCTTTGACCTACATGGCTTCGGATGGGAGCCACACCGTATATCACCATAAATTAAAACCGATCGATCTTGCTACTTTAGAAAGAAGACGTGAACGGTTTTCTTCGTTGTTAAATTATTACTTCTGCTCAATTCTTCATTTACCGCTTACAAATTATCAATTACTAGTTAACCGCTAAGTACGGCTTCAATCTGTGTATATCGATGTAGAGGGTTTTTGTCGGTCTGCTATTAGCATCGTTCTATGTAAAAGAGCGATAAACTGAAAAATAGCGTAATGCCGCTAATATATTTTTCTTGTTGTAATTCCTCTCTTTTGGTTTAGTTATCATAATAATTCCAAAGTCCGTCCGTACATTTTAAGGATGGTTTTTGACGCAAAACTCTTTCTCTTTATTATCGCGCTCGCTATGCTATCGGCAGACGTAAATGTATAACGGCATAACAAAACAATCAAGAGAGAATCTATGCAGCGATGACCAGTTAGTTGAATGCTGGATTTGAACATGATAAGAAATGTCTTGATTTGTAAAACCAATTTGTTTTTTTTCTAACTCGCTGGTGAAAGTAAAGAGTAAAGGAAATTATGATATGATAAAAACAAAAAAGGAAACCCAACTAAACCTGTAGAAACGTAACGTTTACAAAAAAAATTTAAGAAAAATGCAAATCTTAAATGATATGATGGAAATATAATGTAGTAATAAGAAATAGAAATCAAGATGAAAGTATATTTACCTGTTTGTCAATTGTGGTGGCTTCAAATCTAAACAGCAGTAAAATTTTAAATAATCCCGAGAGCCCTTTGATATTAGTATTTTAAGATTTAAGTTTTAGAATTGGAAGTGGTAGTATTTCAAAATATGCCACTAGGCAATCACCTCTGTATATGACATACCATTTGCTAATGCATAGCCATGAGGAGCAATTCTACCGGCGTGGTAGAATTCAGTACGAATGTAAATAAATTAGTGTGATTTTTTACATGTTTATGATATGAAGAAATATGTCCAATATAAACAGCTAACATTGACCGAAAACTCTTTTTACGCTGAAGTGACCCGTGGTTCATTCTAATCGCGCTATCTTGCGGTTGCTAAATATGTAAGTAACGAAATTGCATCCCACTCGCTCCTATTGACAACTGTGACATTAATCAAATCCACTACAGGTACCTATGAAAATAGTCATTTAAAGATGACCACCCAGCTAATCCTGCTAACCCTCTTTCCCTGAAGTTCAAGTATAAGTATTCTACAAGTGATATTTCGAAGAAGATTGTGTGTGTGGATATAGAGGTGTGTTTAGTAACAAGTACCACACAAATGTCTCTGCTAGCAGCAAGGGTTCATTACAATATTAGATTACTAAGGCAAATGTCCGTGTGCTTATAGATGTGTGCTTACCGATAAGAAGTTTTTATACGTAGAAATTTTTTAGAAAAGTAACATCATAAGTGTTTTGCCTAGCAATAAATATAAGAAATGTTTCTGTTTGAGTATTTTCCAGCAGCAAGGATTATATATGTGGTTGGATAAAAGTGAGCATATTGACAAGAGGAATAAGCCTCCACTGCCTCGCAATGTAATATTTAGAAAAGACCAGCGTTATATGTATTTGATAAGGAAATTCTAGATACCATGACCATTAGAGAAATCATATCCATTAAAAGATGTCTATTGAGGATATACTTAATTTTTTGTTTTATGCTAAAAAAGTATTTAAAAAAATTTTTTATCAATAGTAAGTGAAGATTTTATCATTTGTAAGTATGACTTTGGTGGTTTCGATATTAAATCCATTTCAAGCAGTACTATATTTTAAATATTCCTATGCAAAGCCATTTCTCCTATAGTTTTTTAACAGTTTGCTTTTCTTGTTCTTACAGTCTTCATATATTCTGTTAAACTATGGCAAAGAAATGTTTTGAATGAAGGAACATTTTAATTGAATGGTTGAAGAATAGCTTATTATAGTAAGTTATAAAACAAGGCCATTAGAAACACAAATTTTTACTACCAATTTTAGATATAGTGGCAACAAAGGAGCATTTAGAAACGCAAATAAGTATGACAGAGAGCAACTACAATGGTAATTAAAATACAGCTACAAGTTCGATCTTATCTATCTTTTATAAAGCATGAAAGCTTTTGAGAAAGATCTCCTATCAATCTACGTCAGGGTTTAATAAAGTTTTCGCTAAAGTAATGCAAGAAAACCCTGTGCTCACTCACTTTCAGTACGTAGCCAAAATTTTAGAGTTTAAGCCTCTAATATATTGCTAAGCGATTGACCCTGGTCTTGAGGAAAAAGTCACAGTTTTGTAGACCTACAGAATAACCATTTCGTTCAAGGAAAGAGTTATCTTTTTCTAGTGTGAGCAAATGATTAGGAGGGTTAGATATTTCGAAAATGCTAATGCATTTCGGCTAACAAGTTGAACTTTTGCCGACAGATATCTTTTAATGTTTTGACTGAGGTATCCTGTAAAAGTTTTAACTTAAATACTGATTTCGGTATTTCATATAATCCTTGATGACAGGGTATTTCGAAATCCAGGGTGATGCAATTCAATTGAGTAGGAAGATTTTTTTTTTTTTAAATTTTGGTAACATTTTACTTTGTAATGGTGTAAATATAAATATATGAACTCCGGACTGGGAGTAGCTGAACATTTTTATCTATAAGGATGATAAGAAAGATTTTATGAAACAAGTCAACTAAGTAAAACGTTCATTTAATTATCGCTTTACACATTAAGATCAAAAGCCTCCGAGTAAGTGCAAATATTAGTAAAATTGCAGCAACTCTATGAATATTTGACGTAAAATGGTTTATTGTTTCGTGGACATTTTTGATATGATAATTATTGATATGATCTTACTGTATAAAGGGCTTTGTTACGAATTGCGAAATTGTTCAATTTTTTTAAGATAGAAATTTTTAGGGAATGAAAAATGTGCGCACGCATTCGTACCTCATCAAAGTGGATTTTATTTACTTCGGTAAGAGGATAGGAAAAAGTACTTGACTTCACTTGAGTCAACTGTCGAGTCAAGATGATGCTAAAGTTGTTCCTTTGTATATTTCACAATTCAAAGTGCTCTGGCAGTAATTGAAAATTTGATTTAACGAAAACATGAAAGCATAGAAACACATATTCTTTCAATGCAATAACACTGCAAAGATGAAGGGAACAAGCAAACAACTAGTTTGCCAGTATTCCCAATAACCTCTAAAGTATTCATGAACTTTTAAGATTAGCGCTTCGCATCCACATTGTTCCATATCCAACTTCTTTATAAATAGACATCTATACAAAACGTATATGACGAACATGCGGATACATGAAAGCGCGTTGTTGCTAAAATTTCTTGTTTCTTTTTAATTGTAAATAAATATTTTAAAAGGGATGTGTTTATGGAGGCAAAGCAAAAAAATTCATAATAGTCCGCAATATTGCGCATGGTTTGTTTAGGATGACCATATGCATAGATAGATTTGTAACATCTTGCGTTGACATCTTATGTGCTGTATCACATTGGTAAGGTTTATCAGTGCCATAGTCGATATTCTGATATAACTTCCATTAGCAAACTAGTTTTTATACCTTGGTTTGTGCTTAACGTATTTTACAATATCATTTTTTCAGCCCGGTGCTTGGGTTGGGGACTTCCTAAGTTGCAGTGTTGGAGCACTTGTTTTTATCTTTTACTCCTTTAACAAAAATGCAAATATAAGCAATTTACACTTGATTTATTAGTTTTATCTATGTTTGTATATATACCTATCCATTATAAATTTGCCTTGTATACAATAATACCGTGGCTCTTGTTGATATAACTGGCAGTTCCTGTTTGTTTGCCAGCATGTGGCCTCCTTATGAAGACAAACGTAACCTTCTTGACGGTAATTCTGTTAGACAGCATGCTTATGGCAGACACTACATGGTCACCTGATTTCATCTTATGCAGGCCGCTACTCTCCATTTTGCCATCATTTGTTATAAGCTCGACGCAGGCTTCCTAAGATCTTTCCATTGTCATCGTTGTTGAAATACTAATGACATTTCATATCTCCATGTTTCGTTGGTTTTTTGTAAGGTTTTTCAGTTTAATGTCGCTTCTGACTTTCTAGAGTTCTAGAGTAGAGTATCGCCTGATCTTTTGACAAAGATTGCATGTTGTTGCTTGATCAATATAAATGGTTTTTACATTTAATCCTCGAAACATGTTCCCACTGTCTGGTATTACACCTGAGTCATCTTTTCTCTCAGTGGATAAATCTTCTTCAAAATATCTCAAAATATCTCAAAAATTGCGAACTGAAGGTTGAACACAAAGTACATGGTGAGACATCAAAGAGCCAGGAAGTTAATGGACAAGAATTACCTACTTCACAAAATCATTGCGAATCGATCGGCATAACAAATAATGGTTGTATCCTAAGTATTTTACGTATGGCATACATATGCCCCAATGGATTATGATTCCAAATATGACGCTTATTGCTGTAATATATGTTATACGTCTTATCGTTGAAATTGTTTAATACATTTATAATCAAAATAGCTTTCGTCATGTGTAGTGCTGATTTTAACTGTTTTTTTCAGCAGAAGAAAAATGTATTAAGAAAGAGTCAGTATGGAAAAAACAAGTCACGGTCATCAATTTCTTGACACGTAGCGTGAAAAACTTGAATGTTATACAAAAAAAATCTTTCTTTCCAGTGTAATGAATGTAATGATGCTCGGCTTCAGTGCGCCAGTCTTTCCGTCTCTTATAATGCTAATAAGTCTCGGCATAAGACGGTCCCTAATCTTTATGCTTCAGGCGGATTGAACGCCTTGTATTTTCAGCGAGTTAAACGCTAAGTTGAATTGTTTGATAACAACTGAATTTCGTTATTTTCTTTGGCACTATTTATACTTCATTTTTACATTAAATTATTCTTATCTGAACAGAATTATAATTGTTTACATGCGGCATCGTATTGCATTACGTAACGCAATACTCACCCTGGTGAAGTGTGACATAAATTTTATTTTTATTTTACCAAAAGGATTTTGCTGAAGTCGCATAATTCTGTGACACTTCAAGTGGATGCATACGATAGTATGCGATCACACTACACCAGAACGCTTTCAAGTTTTTGGAATTTATTTTGTATGGTAAATTTTGATAAGCTTTAAAAATTTTGCTTGAGATTGTTAAGCTTAAAACCGTAGTTTTAGTTAGTTTGAAGTATATTATTTTTTAATATGTTTATTTTGGTTTGTTGGAGTTTGTTTTGCAGGCTACTTCTGTGTGCAAAACTGCTTAGATTAGCTCAAGTGCGCAAGGGCAAGCAAGCTGTATTAGAAGTGAATCAAGTAAACCACCCATGTTTCTATAGACATTTGGAGATGATACTATGCGATTTCGTGGGCCAAAAATTAGTGTTCTTTAACACGTTTGTGACATTGAATATTCTAAGTTTAAAACCCAGGAAATTGTGCAACACGTGCCCAAGGAGCAGCAAAAATTACATCAAAAATGTTAGCTCGAGCAACAGATAGTCGTGCAAATAGAATGCTGGACTTGAGTCAGTTTAAGCTATATTGAGCCCGTAAGAACTGTATTTCTTCACGAATTTATCACCAATTTACGTCGTTTAAAAAAATGGCAGGGAGTCAAACTGGCAAGAAGTTGAGAGCTGCGAGAGGTATCAAAGAATTTTTTAACACGAGTTGTATTTCATATCTGAATCATGGCTACGAACTTTGGGAGAAAGTGATGTTACAATCAGCTTTAACAGTGTTCGTGGTCACGATTTCACTGCTATATATGGTCAGAAAAAACACTTGGTAAAAAAAATTTGAAGTGAAAAGCGACTAGTAGAAAAATTGCCATAAAAGAATATTCTAAATAAACCTGAAGGCTATTCAGAATATTGATGCACCCAAAAGCAACTTTAGTAGAATTGCCCTTTGTTACAAGATATTGGCTATAAACGGATATTTACCATTGAAAGAAAAATATATGGAAGTTTTGATTGTCTATCTTCAAAAAGCTGGACTTAAGATAATGAAATTAATTTGCAAGAAACCTACACTTTATTGTGTCTACATATAAAAGCTTGGAGCGGTTGAGTTTTGCAGCTTACGTATATATATTAGTGAAAAGGTATGTGAGTCGGTTTCTACCATTGACCGTTCCATAACGCCGTTTTAACTAGGATAGCGGAACATCGCCCATCAAATTCCAGTATTCAAGAACACCAAACGTTTATGCTAATTTCAAATGCATAGAAAGAACTTCAGAGAGAGAAAAATCTTCTACTATAACAGATTGTTTGTGAGTAATTATTTATATACTATCTTACTTACCTTTGGAATACCTCAAAAAGTATTACATTTTTCTATTGAGCCTTTTTGTTAAGCCTACCTTTATAAGGAAGAATACAGAAAAACTTGAAACGGCAGTGAAAATGTGGTAACTTCTAAATATAAGCATGAACTAAGGTGTACTTACACTTAAATAACATTGTGCTCCAAAACAACTCAAAGATGCGTATAAGAAAGGAAGGACATTTCGAAATGTGAAATTTAGAACCAAAAGAGAATTTGTTTCCTGGAAGATGCTAACATTTAATTAAAAATAAACCAAGAAATATTTCCTGAAAAACAAAAATTATATTAACTGTTATAAAAATGCGTGAGCATAAGGACTGGGAATAGATACGTATCTGAAAGTCACCCTTGCGTTCGTTTTTGGGATGGTTTTGTTAATGCGGGAGTCGGCCGTATTTGCATTATGTTCGGGCTTCTTTGATTCAGGTACGGTATTATATCGGTTAAATTAGGCGAAAGCCATATCGCGTTTCTTTGAGCCAATTTTTTATAAAGGCGCACATTTTCAAGAAGAGCTACCACGAAAATATATAGCGCACCACGTTTCTGCAAATTAAGTTACGTTTTCTTTTTCAGCATTCTTTGATGACCTTCGTCGTTTCGCTTTGAGCATGCACTCTCTCCTCATTACAAAACAAAAAAAATATTGCCGCTTCAATTGGCATCCAAGTAGCCCGACGATTAGTTTATCTCATAGTTACTACGAGTCGAAAACAAAAATAATTAAAGAACAAACATAAACAAAACCAAACAAAATTGCTGAGCGCAGTATTTTGAATTTGGAAAAGTAAGTAATAAATTGTTAAATGTTAATAGCTAAAAGCTATTAATCAAAGTATGAATATTATGGATAATGTTTGCCAACGTCCCTTCGTACTATTTAATGGAATACAACCGAGCATCGCAAAAAGGAATCAGTGCTCAATGCTTACACTCAATTTACTTAGAAACATGTAAGTCGATTTGGTAGATGAAGGTATATATATATATATACAATATTGTTGCAGGTAGATTCCTGAAAAGCGGAGTCTCAAAACCGGATGTGATTGTTGTTTTGCGCCATTTCGGAAAAGTCATCAATGAAACGCAGCTGTGCAAGTGCTTCCCTAAGAGATGAGATGAGATTTCGATTCCTAAGAAGGAAAACGAGGGAAAACACTGTCGATTTTGTGTTGTCTTGCTTAAGAGAAAAATAATTCACATTTTCAGTATGTAATATTTCTTATTTAGCGCCTTATTTATATTTACTGCTGCTTTTTTTAGTGTTAGTTCGCGTCCTTTTAGGGATTTTGTAAAAGCTGGGACTAGTACTTAAGCAAAGTTTATAAAATTTATACATCCGCGCTTCTTACACTAAAACCTTAAAACCTTTGAAGTTTGCAACTTATTTTTCCTGAGAGAAGAATAAACTATCTGCTTTGATTTTGGCAGCCATAAACTAATATAAATTGTTATTTGGGTAATGGTTGTGTGTCGGTTTTTTTAGCTATATGAATTGTAAGGAAGCGATTTTGCTTCTTTACGGAATACAAGGCCGTCCGCCTGAAATAGCTACCCACAGCGAACCACCTCTCAGTGCGAGCTGTCCGTAAACGTCTGATCGAATTAAGTGAACATGAACAAACTCCTCCAGCAGAGGTCAAGAACTCAAATGTATAAAAGCTTAGATTCAAGAAATCAATATGTATACAAGCAGAAGTCAAGAACTCAAATATATAAGAACTCAATATGTACAAAAGCTTAGTTTCAAGAAATCAATATTTCCAAAAGCATAAGTATAAGAAAAACTATGCATAAACACATTAGAATCAAATTCTGGATAGAGGCATGAGCTCGAAATCTGCATAAGACTTGTATAAATCATTAAGATCGAATCGGCATAAGATCAATATGAAGCCAGCAGGATCTATGCACACACACATGAACAGAAAACACGCACAGAATCTGCTGAAACAGATGAGCACTCACACGAATAAAGAATATGGGCTAAACAAGTAGAGAAACCATGTAGAGAACGGACAAAATGTGTAAATAATGTACAAAGCTGATAGCTGTTAGGGCAAACAAAACACACAGAAATGAGCGTAGGTAGAAAAATAAGGGATAAGCATATACAAGCATGCAAAATGCATAGACTTTAGCACTACGCAAAAGTCTCTATGCTGTAAAAAGCACAAACACTTGCAAAGTGTATAAACTGCAGAAACATTGCATAGCACCGTTAGGTCATATGAGACAATAGAATACGCACACAATAAGATAACATGTATGCAAGCATGGAATAGCGAATGTACAAACAGCAAGAATACGCACACAAATAGGAAATACATGTAGTAATTCTGTAGAAAATCTGTACAATATATGATCACACAAAACATACGGGAATAAACACTCAGATATAAAACGGCTTAACACCGATGAACATATATCATTGCTGGTATAAAACTACAGAAACGTATTTGAAGTATTGAATACATAGGCTAAGAAACAAGTATCCACGGGAACCTCCCTTTTCTTTTTACAGACGAATAACCAACCTGAGACGAACCGTCGGCCCAGGCATCTATGACACTGCCAACGTTTCTGTTTTTCTGTAGCGCTCCGCGATAATTCAAGAAGAAGAAAAAAGAAGAGAAATATAATCATATAATAAGTAAATCTTTCACCACGTGTAAGCCGCACCAGAAGTCGAGTCACCTCGCTGGTTCCTTTTCCTAGCCAGCCTCTACACAACGCTGTACCCCGCTTAATATACAATAAAAGGGAATTTTAAACCATCCCACCGAAGGTTTAGAACATTTCGTTCTAAATAAATATTCTTACAACGAATCCCGGATTGACTGAGTTCCACCCCGGTTAAGAAGACTCGTTACAGAGTGTACAAGTGAGCAAAATTGTTCACGCTTGTAACGTGGAGGGTGCTTCCTTCGGATGGGTTTGTCCCCGCTCTTCACAAAAACAGTAGCGTTATTCATAATAACGAAATTCCGATAATTAAGATCTCTTTTCATAATTCTCTGCTCACCCAGGAATACTATTTAGAGACAGAATTATGAAAAGAGAACAAAGTCCTAAGTCCGTCTGTATAGAATAAGCAATTGACAATAAAATTGGCTTCAAGAGAAAAACGAAAAAGGAGATCAACGAGAGTAGTCAGAGGGTTCAGAGTGTTGCTTAATGTAAAATTGATAAAATAACTATCAAAAATTAAAAGAAAATTTTAATTATGTTAACTTATAAACAAAGTTGTATAAGTTAGTTGTATAGTTAGTAGTACTGCCAATAAAATGATTTTACATATTTGTTTTTTTAAATTTTAAACATCAGAAAGAAAAAATGAAGGAGAAGTAAGCCTAAGTAAAAACGTTTAAACAAGAAATTAACACTCAAATTCAACTAAACAAACTTCGTAACTAGTAATTAAAACCTAGTCCTACTAAAGATATAGTATTAAAAATAAAATATGTTGAAACTTAAATCTACAAAAAACACATTATAACTAAAATCAGCGAGTTTCTGAAAACTGGGATATGTACGTAAGAAGAAGAACCTGCAAATATTGGTGCCAATAAAGTGGCTTAATCCGAAAGAAAACATATAAAAGAGTTTATAAAATACAAGGAATCACAAGATTGGGTCAATTGGAAAAGCAATACGGGGCGGCATAATGAAGGGAAAGGAATGAGATACAGAACCACGGCAAGCAAGAAATAAATAGCATCCACAGCAAGTAAGAAATAAATCACATTAGTTTGAAGAAGTACTAATAGAAAAGGAAAAATAAAATGACAAACATAATGAACTAAATACATAATAGGTTCCGCGATGACGAAGTATAAGTGTGTTTGTATGTTTACCATACACATGACGTAACGGACCAACAGTGCACAATTACCTAGTTAAAACTGCTAATTCGCCAAAGCTTGTGATCGTCACATACTGGTGCTATCATTGATAGAGCGCAAAAAGCAACAGATAGTAAAAACTCTGCTGCATATTTTGGCCTTATCACGAGCAGGCCTAATCCATTTCACTAAAGAAACCAAATAAAAAGTTTAGTAAAATGTTGTTATTGAATAATCAATTAATTTTGAGAGATATTTATAGATCAGGTGAAATGGTTACTTTGCTCAAATTGTGTTATTTTCCAGTAGAGGAACATAGAGATTAGCGGAGAAAGTGTCTTATAAAACGTCGAAACGCTCTTCGGAACCCTTCAAAGCCTCTTATGTCCCCGAAAATGTCTCACTAATGGCACCCTTTCCGTTTTTGTATCAGAAACGATATAAGAAATGGAAGAGCAACTTTGCGCGGAATGGATTCGGTGACATCTTAATGCCAACTCAATGGCTGGAAATTTGCTATTCCTCATGATAAGTAAGCTCTTTTTATCTCCTCGTGACGCGTTATTGCACTTCTCTTGCACTTTCAAATTAAATTGTATTGAAACAAAAGATATAAATAACAAATCCGCTTTTGTAAAAATTAAAAAATTTGTTGCTATGTGGTTTTCAGAAGCTGGTTATAACGAAGAGATTTCATTTTAGCACTCTGTACATTTTTTACAGTTAAACTCGTATATTGATGTATAAATATACAAAATAAACATAGCAAGTAAAAAATTATATTCAATCGTGACCGAATCTTTTATATACATTGCCGTGATCCTAAAAAAATAAAATAGCTAAATACTCCGCAATCACGCAGACGGATTGAGGGACGGATGCGTGGATAAACATGCTTATGTACATTCCGTATTTGAAACTGAGTAAGAATTTATACAACTTATGGAGATTTTGACTTATGACACTATAAATTTAAGTAGACTTGGCCGATTTTAACCAATTTCGTAGAAGTGCAACGGCATCGCCCATAGAAAATACGATCAAATTTTTCTAGATTTAGCTTCTGTAGTTTATACGTGAAGAGCAAAAAACAATTTTTAATTTCTTTTGAAGCAAAGAAACGTCCTTATTGTACGTGCTATAGCAGGTGTGTCCTTCGACAATTTTTTTTTTTTATTAATATTAAAAACTAGTATAAAGTGTACAAAAAGAAATAAGGAAAAACATATATATAACAATTATTAAATAATAATAATTCATGTATAAATAAATAAATAAAAGAAAAAAAGCATGTACACTACTAGCACAGAGGCACACCCACAACCAGTACAGAACTAAATTGCAAATGAGCCCCTAAGCCATCGTGACCATGCAGAAGCTTGGCAACCGATACACTAAACTACAATTAATTTTCGAGTAATAATCAGATATTAAGGTTAAAAGTTGGTCTAAATACGACATAGGCAAATCGCTTATAGACTTTAAAGACTCCAACGTTGCGACAACATGACAGACATATTTAGATTTGTGCAAACAATTCTGAACGGGTTAAGCGGTTCATAATTGAAATTAAAAATTGAACATAAAGTATCAATAGAAGCACTTAGGCACATTAAAGCTTATCTCACTAAATAATGTAGACCAATGGATAGTACCATTAATTAACTTAACTATTATTATTATTATTATTATTATTATTATTATTATTTTAATTCTAGACTAATGATTTGAATTCTTAGACTAAAAAATAAATGGATATTAGATAATAAGCTTAGTAGTATTAATAAAGTAAAATATTGAATTGATATTCTGTTCTGAAGCTGATTGTAGAATGTTCAAAGGGTTAATCGTTCCAAATGCAATACTTCTAGCCAAGGAAAAGTTGAGGCAGTCGCAGAGAATGTGCTTTATAGTAAGAGTTTGTCCACAACAGCAGATTGGGGGAGAAGACTTCTTCAGGATCCATTGGTGAGTTGCAATTGTATGACCAAGGCGAATTCTCGAAAATGTTTGGATCTTGGTTTTCTCAACATTTGTTGGATATAGAGGTGGAGTTAATTGAGTAGTGTTGATGATGGTATTGTAAATATCCTTCTGCAACTCTTCTTTCTCTTTAACTTTGAAGATCCAACTTTTCCATGACATCATCCATAATTAGAGGAGCAGAAGTACCATACTTTCCCGCTCGATAAGCCTGCTCATTTCCCAGTGAACCGATGTGACTTGGTACCCATAACATTTTAATTTTTCCGTCGGGTGTAGTAATTATATTCCTTAATTTGTTGATGGTGCTCCATCTCGAAGTCGAAGGGTTCCGGGTAGCTTGTAATGCAGACAAACTGTCAGTAACAATGACGGTTTTGAGTTTGTTTTTATGGGCAGGGTTGGCAGCGTGAAGGATAGCTCTGGCTTCCGTTGTGAAAGTTGAAGTGCTTTCGTGAAATATGTGGTTGAGAAGAACCCGTCCTGTAGCATCTACCACCGCTCAAGCAGAAGGCAGACCAGGAGATTTTGAGCCGTCTGTGTACAAAAGATTCCAACCAGTATTGTCCAATACTTGGGTTTTCTCAGCTATTAGATTCCTGAAGACGTAATTTGGAGTATCTTCTTTCTTTTGCATAGACAGTGAGATGTCAAAAGAGCAGTTTTTCAAAATCCAGGGATGTTTAACACCAAAAGAGCGGGAAAGTTTTAAGGGAATGTTCAATTCCTTTGCGATGCACTAACAATGGTCAATTGCAGATGGTGACTTTGGAATTTTCTTCGCAATAATAATCTTTCTTACGTCATCAACAAGAATGGATTTGTTTGAATTAAGAAGCTTAGGGACTATTTTACCTTTTAACTCATACAGTCAATTTTCTAAGGTTGGGAGATCAGTTTCAATTATAATCTTATTTATGGGCGTCGTCCGAAAAGCATAACAACTTGCTCTAACGGCTTGGTGATAGACCGGTTTAAGGATGTTGATATTAGATTTGCAGCTATTGCCATAAATTATCAAAGCATAGTCAATCTTGCTTAACACAAGCATTTTGGTAAGATAAGCGATAGTGTTAATATGCGCATGGCTTCTCCAAGCAACGTACTGTATGAAATTTACCCTTGTTAAAAGGGAGTTTTTTAAACGAAGGCAGTGTGCTTTCCAACGATAATTGTTTGAAAACGTGAGCCCGAGAACATGGAGCGTCTGCACATTTAGTACTGGTAAGTCGTTAATATGCATCAGTAGGTTTCCTGCATCAAACATTTGTTTTCGACAAATATGCATTTTTTTTGATTTTTGTATAGAGATTATAGCTCCTGACGAGTTTGCCCATGTGGAGATCTCACATGCAATAGATTCGAGGATGTTGATTGCTTTCGTGTTGTCTTTTTCTTTTGTAAAAATGTATACGTCGTCCGCGTAGAGACAATGTTCCACTCTTGGTACACGGCAAAGAATATCGTTGAAAGCGATCTGGAAAAGCGTGACAGAGAGAGGAGATCCTTGCGGAATGCCATTCTTTAGCGGAAAGGAATCAGAAAGATGATTGTTGATTCTAACTTTGAACCGCCGATGCGACGTGAATGATTTGATGTAGTTGAAGAATTTGGGTCCAACATTCCATGATTTCAAGAGTCTTAAGATAACATGAAGACCAACTCTGTCAAATGCTTTTTCGAAATCAATTGAGAGAATTGTTACGTGATTTCGTTCGGAAATTGCTTTGCTTGTGAAATAATCAATATGTAACAGAGCGTCGATGCATCCTCTACCCCGCTTGAAACCAACTTGTTGCTTTGTTATCAGGTTCTTGGATTCAAGAAACCAAGATAATCTAGATGCCATAATCTTCTCCTTATACCTTAGAGAGGCAAGAGAAAAAAGAGAAATTGGGCGATTAGGGTATATGGCCAGTCATAAATACCGTATTATATAGGTCCAGTAATTTCTTTTTACTAGACTTAGACATAGCACTGATCATTTGGTATGAGATGCGGTCTAGACCAGGTGTCTTCCCCTTCAAATTGGAGAGACAACTTCCAAGTTCAGAGGTAGATACGCTATTTTCCAGGAACATGGCACATCTATCGATATTATTTGAAGGAGATATTGGAGTCCTTTTATTTTCAATGAAAGCACTGGAGAAGTTGCTGTCAGAGGAGTATTCGCACCACACTTTTCCAAAGTAATTAGAAATCTCATCTGCGTCAGTTAAAGTTCCATTGGGAGTGCAGATGGCAGAAATTTGGTTCAGGTTTGAAGTCCCATTAAGTCTGTTGATTTTGTTCCAGACAACTTTCAGAAAAGTTCGAAACTAAGTGCCTTTGATTTCCGTAATTCCTTCCTGAATAGAGCATTGGCCTTTTTGTATAATAACAAGTGATTCTGATCAGGACATCTCTTAAAGCGGTGCCATAGATCCATTTTATTTTTCCTCAAAAACGAAAGCGTGTTGTTCCACCAAGAAACCCCAGCTCATTTAAAAGAGGTGTTGGATTGAGGAATAGAAAGATGAGCAGCCGTGCGAATCGCTTTAGACATAATAGCAGCATCATGGTTGCAGTTTCCGTTAAATGGCTTTGCATTCAAAAATGACTCCACCTGTTTGGAGTAATTGATCCAATCCGCTTTATCTAGGAAGAATTTGGCCTGTTTTGCTGGAGTAGCAGAGGACGTTGAAAGTTTAAGATCGATTATGATTGGAAAGTGATCACTATTATGTAGATCATCAGAAATAGACCAGAACACCAAAGGAAGAAGTGATGGAGAGCAACATGTTAAATCAATATGTGAAAAGGTATGATGAGTTGAGAAGTACGTTGGTTTTCCATCATTTAAAACGCAAAGGTTGCTTTGAAAAAAGGCCTTTTCTAAAACAGTACCGCGAGTGTTGTTCACTGTTGAGCCCCAGATGATATTCCGGCTGTTGAAATCGCCGCATATAATTAATGGGGGGGAAAGTACGGAGAATAAACTGTAGAGTTCTTGCTGAGAAAACGATTGCGAAGGTGGAATATAGAGCGAAAGCACTGTAAATTTTATATTTAACATTATTTGTATCACTACGGCTTGTATATTTGAGCTTAAATGTATGCGTTTGTGAGATATACTTGATTATATAAAAACACCTACTCCTTGTTTGGAATATGAATTTTGATCAGCATTCGTGAAATATCCAGTATATGATTTGGGTGGAATAGGATTAAAAGAGCTTCTACAATGGGTTTCTTGAAGCGATAAAAAGGTTGGATTAAAATCACTTATGAGTGTACGGAGTTCATCAAAATTATTAATAAGTCCCTTAATGTTCCATTGTAGAATTTTAAAAACATTATATAATTGTAATGACATGTAAGCAGAGTGGAGGGAGGGTTAAGTTGACATGTCAGCGTCTTCGTCGAGAAGGTCACTATAGGAATTTTTCGTGAATGATTTATTCTTACCAGCAGAATAATCTGTACTTAGGTGATTTGGTACATTTGAAGCGCAACGGGTTGGCGCACGTGAATAATTTGAAATTGAAGGTTGATTAATGGATGAAAGAATGGATTCATTACCACTTGTGATTTGTTGAGTAAAGTTGAGAGCTGGAGATTCTGGAGAATTTGGTTTATTAGATTTTAGCAAATGTGTTGTTGTTTTAATTTTTTCAATATTTGCAGTTGCTTTGGTTTTCGAAGGTTGATTAATGGATGAAAGAATGGATTCATTACCACTTGTGATATGTTGAGTAAAGTTGAGAGCTGGAGATTCTGGAGAATTTGGTAAATTAGATTTTAGCATTTGTGTTGTTGTTTTGATTTTTTCAATATTTGCAGTTGCTTTGGTTTTTTCAATATTATCTTTGGCAAGTGATGTAACTGGTTTCGCAATATAAATTTTGGTTAATGGTGGAACAGGTTTTTCATTGGAAGCAGTTGCAGCTAAAGTCTTACTAGACTCGATTTGGGAGGCAACAGCAGCATAGGTATTACTTTTGCCAATTCCATGGGCTACAGATGGATTTCTTTCCCGGTATGTGCGTCGCGCTTCGCCCATGCTACAGTAATTTTCTGTTTCGATTTTTAATATTTCACGCATCTGTACAAAACGTGGGCATTGTTTGTCTAACGCTGAGTGTTGATCATTGCAATTTATGCAGAAACTACGGGTACAGCTTTCAGTATGTGAAGGATGACCACAGTTAGCACAAGATGCAGCATTAGTGCATCTTTTTGCCGTATGACCCAGACGTTGGCAATTTTTACACCTCATAGGATTTGGGATGTATAGTTCTACTTTACATTTATACCACGCCGCATCAACTGTTCGCGGTAATCGATAGCGCTCAAAAGTTAAAATAACCCTTCCTGTAGGAGAGCGTGTTTTTCCGTCATCATTCAGTTTGGTTAATTTATATACTTCAGTCACTCCTTGAATGCCCATTTCGCGAACAATTTCATCTTCCGGCACATGCTTTAAGCAAGGGGCATAAATTACGCCTCGAACCGAGTTAAGTTTCTCATGTAGTTTAGCTGAAATAGCACATAGATTAGCTAAAGATTTGGCCTTTATGAGTTTTTCGGTTGCGCGCGGGTTCCCAGTGAGGACCAGTAAATTTCCATCGCGTAGAATCGAGATGAAGTCGATGTATGTTGTAGTGCTATCTAGAGCTTTTTTATAGCAAAAGGGCTAATTTGGGAAATTGTTATTCGAGCATCGGTTGAAGAAATAACAATATATTTTTTATCAATAGGGGTTATATCGCTGATCGGCAACAACGGAAAATCTGAATTTTTACTTTTTTTCCTTTGGGGGGATGTATCACTTAATAGATAAAATCTATTCGAGTTTTTGTCTGGCGGCCCCGGGGCCATTATGCCTTATTGTTGTCTATTGCTTATTATTTGTGAAATAACCACTCACTTGAAAAGGTTTGGGAACTGTGGAAGAAGGTTGGGAACTACTAAAGAAAAGTGTCAAATGTTTTCAATTTTTTTTATTTTGTTTTTTGTTTTTTATTTTTTATTATATTGTAAGGAAGCGATTTTGCTTCCTTACGAAATACAAGTCCGTCCGCCTTAGACATCTATCCCCAATCCGCAGTCAGCAAGTCAGATCTGTCCACGCATGCCGTTCTGTGAGCAATACACGGACAGCCCCCTCCAATATCAAAATCATAAAACACACACTAAGTATACCTATCCCTTGTACAGATAAAATCATAATATCACACACTGAATATGCCTATACCTTGTAACGAGAAAAATGTCTAAACATCTATTGTACAGGCCCACGTGAGTTAATTCATAGAAACACACATCACATGTGTGTAAAGAGAAAAATACAAGCACATAGTGAGGATGTCTCTGCAAAACCACAGAAGCCCACCACAGCACAGATGAAGAACCCCAGTGTACCAAAAAGCTTAGATTCAAATTTCAAAATGGGTTAGCGGAGTCAAGAACTCAATCAAAAGGGAAAAAAACTCAGAACCAAGAAAGTAAGAACCCCAGTGTACAAACAGCTTAGATTCCAAAACCTCAAAATATTTGACAGCAGAGCCAAGAACCCAAATAGAATCTCAAAATGTTTAAGAACTCAAAGGTTAAACAAAACTCAAAGTATAAATACAAGTAAAATCCCAAAATGTTTAACATGCAAGAACTGAACTTAGGTAGAAAATCTATGCATGCAAAACAAACTTCAGTAAAAACCTCTATGTGTAAAAATGCGCAGAATGTGTAGCACCGTTAGGGTATAGCCAAACTTATAGGAGCAAGTACTTGGGCAGGGAAAAAAAATAATAAGAACATACGATAATGCATAAACTGCCTACACAAAATGTACAAAGACACGATCACACATGTAAAAAACACACAAAGCACATGCAAACACGGTGCACAAGCACTCACATACCTCACGGTGATCGAATCACGCGATTTGGTACCTGAGTGCTTGTGAGTAGACATTTGAACAAACATAGCAATAAGTTAGATGTAAGTTGGTTAAGTTGTGGATAAGTAGGATCATGCAAGTCGCAACTGAGGTTGCGACTGCAGCCAACCTAAGCTAAGCATACCCATAAGCATATTACCTCAAACTGATGTAAACACATAGAGCATGTTGGCATGAGGACAAGCGAGTGAGACTCAGGCTATAAAAGAACAGCGCATCGCACAGACTCGTTCATTTCGGTGTCATAGCTGCCTGGAGGTAAGTGGTTACAGACATTATAACAAATCTCTTTTTTTTTGACATTACGGATAGGGGATGAGACGGTTGGTATCAATCGCCATCCCTGAAGGACTTGCAGAACAAATGACATTACGGATAGGGGATGTGACGGTTGGTATCAATC
>NW_023998566.1:979608-987449 GCF_014805625.2 Glossina fuscipes
CTTTGTAGAACAAATGACATTACGGATAGGGGATGTGACGGTTGGTATCAATCGCCATCTCTGAAAGACTTTGTAGAACAAATGACACCGGGTTAACTCGCTGGTTTCCTTGCCCCAGCCATTTCATACTTCCGTCCAGTAAAGAGGAACCAATAAAGCTAAGAGATCATAACACCATTCCCCCCGAAGGTCCTGATTATTTATTAAAATTTTCTTGGAACGGATCCTGGATTGACTGGGTATACCCCGCCTAAGGAAACTCGTTACAATATATAGACGAAACAAAAGCACATACGCGATATCCGCGTTAATCAGTTTTAGCAATAACACTGAAAAGACACAAAAACACCAAAAACACCGAAAAAATTGAAAAAACGCAGACGAAAAGAAAACACGCACTACACTGAACACAAGTCGACTTGACGATGTGTAACTTAACTAAAAAGGAGACACCGAGAGTAAATCCACGTTTCTCAAGTGACGGCAAGGGTAACAAACGCTACCTATTGTCATAAGGAAGCAAAGAGTCAAGCAGGTCCTAACCCAAAGCGTACTCAAGTATTGGTCTAAATAAGCTCATGTATAGCTTTTTCGTAATGTAAGCACCCTTCAGCTCTTTGGACCACCCCTTTATGAAACCAAGCGCGGACCTCGCTTTACTTAAAGAGAGCTCAATGTGTAAATTAAAACGTAATCTTTGGTCGAATAGAACCTCTGAATCGACGAACGAATCATCGTTTTCCAACTTGTGTGAGCCATTGAAACACTCAGTACTGAATGATTTTATACAATTTAATGAGCACCACATATGTAACCAAATTATTTGTGCCAGTTTCAAGCTGATACGATTGCAATTCCAAGGAGAGGGGAAAAATAGCTTAACATCGTCAGCATACATTAAGATCTGGCTAGATTTAATCACCGAGCGGACATCATTAATGTGAAAATTGAATAGAAGGGGTCCTAAATGGCTGCCTTGAGCGACGCCACACGTCACGGGAAATCCATCCGAGGTAATGAAGTTAAACAGAACCCTGAATGATCTATTACGCAGATACGACCTTGTCCATTTCACTAGGTAAAAAGAGGCCTGAAGTTTGAAGATCTCTAAATTAAGTGAAACGCTTTGATAAAATCAGTGTATACGACATCCGTGCGACAGCCACTAGAAAAAGCCTTGAAAGCATGGCAAGTAAACTCCAAGACATTCGTACAAATAGATCTTCCTTTCCGAAAGCCGCGCTGGAATGGAGATATACAAGATTTCATATCAAAAGCAAGATGCTGAGTAAAAATTCGCTCAAACAATTTAGCTAAAGCGATACCTCTATAGTTCTCAACGTGATGTCTGTTTCTGAGGACACAAGAGCCACCAAATTAGAGTTACGGACTTGGTCCCGAGAAATGAATTCTTTAATTAACGATCAAACTGACCATAATGGTTGTTTAGCAAAATTTCCATATATTCTGTCGGGGTTAATACTATAAGAAACGAGATGGCTCTAGATTGAGGCGCAGAAAATTTGAAAATGCTTACACGCTTCAAATTGACAGATGGGATTTTTACAACAAGATAACTAACACGAATATTGCCTACTACAAACAATAGGGTTTGCAGATAGAGAGTTTTGTGATGGCGAGAATGTAGAGGAGGTGAGTACACTTGCGTGTGCAGTTTGTGCGACTTGTCCAGCATGACGCCGTCAAACACCCTCGATCACCCAGGGGAAGAGGCAGAATTGCTAATGCACAAATTTGTTTTAACAATCAGAACAAGATTAAAATTGTCATTATGAATGAATCAAATTATGTTTTTCTTATTGACTTGGTTCTTATATAATACAATTAATTTATTATTATTATTATTATTATTTTAATTTTAGACTAATGAAATGAATTCTTAGACTAAAAAACGACATTGAGCACATTTAATAAAAATACTAATGTTGACAAATATGTTAAATGTGAATTAATGCTTATGCGAGTAAAATTAAAATAAAAATGCTTAGCCTAGTAAAATGAAGGATGCTTATGCTTATGTTACAATAGAAGATTATGCCAATCATATACAAAGATAGTGCGTGATGGTAAGCAGGGAACTACGGTGGAGCGATAATACAGCAATATATTTAGATACTTGGATACTCTCTGAAGCTTCCTTCTGAGCGATGCAAACGCTTAGACAAAATGAATCAACTAATTCTTCGGTGATGGGTATAAAAGACAGTATTCAAAAGTCAACCTCACAATGAAAGTAATAAATGAAAGTCAAAACGAAAATTAAGTTAACTTAATCGGAATCTTCAATTTCGAAATCATTTTTCTTGGATTTTTTTTTCTGTTAAAAATGGTTAACGTTTGTCTTCATTTCATTTCGTCAACAATTTTCCATCATTTTGTTTTTATTTACGTTAGTATAAATTTTTCATTCATTGCATCATTGTAAGCAAGCATTTGCCCCTTATTTTCCCATTAATTTTTCGAAATAAACTTCGAACAGCAAAGACCATGCATAACCAAACAGATTTCAAGCTTTTCAATTGAGAGCTAATTAGCTAAAAGATATACAATCAATGTTCGTTCAACATAAGTAACAGTAATAAAATAAATATGAACTTCTGTTTTCGCCGCGAACGAATTTTAAGTAAAACATATTTTTTTTTAGCTCCGGATTCGAAGGGCATATGTCGTGGCATAGCTCCTCTTGCGTTAGAGCGTTTACTAAATGTTCGGCAAGCTGTGCCTTTTAGGAGTCCTCACCGTGTGACTGGGCCCCCGAGTTAAGTGCGTCTGTGAGGTCTGTTGTTCGGAGTGTACACCGTTCGTCGGTCCCTTCTTAGTCCGTCAGTAACCATCCCTCCTTACCCTATTATCACACGCGCGTACACCTACCCATACTGCGCTTTAGCGGTAGAGTATACCACCTAGTCAAGCATTTCTAACCAAGCACTTTCAATTTTAATTTTCATACTTTTTGTCGTCTTAACTAGTTATATTATTTATTTACTAAAAATTTCTTTTCTTTATTGCCTAGACTTTTCCTTATTCTCTCCGTTCGCTTAATTTTGTGTTTTCAACGTTTTAAATACCGATCGTGGTGAGAGAAAATGCATGAAAATATTCAATTAGGATATGTTCTATTCATACATTGGTTTATAATCGGTTCGTAAATGAAAATGCTTTCCTTTTTTTTTTCTTTTAAAGTTCCAATTCTAAGTCCTTAAATATTTATGGCAAGAATGAACAAAATGCCGCTGTCTCTTTCCTTACCCACGGCATTTAGTTGTTATTTTGTGTTGTTTCTAAATTTGAATTAAGGATAGGTGCCCCCAGATCCCTGTTCCTCTTCACAGCAAAGGGTTGTTGCCTTCGTTGATTTATAGATGGTTTGGCAGGTTGTTGCTGCTGAAAAGGTTTCATTTTGAAGAAATAATAGCATCACTGAAAGGATTGTAGGCTGATATATTTCCAGCCGGTTTCAGCGCAGCAGATTTAATTAGATTATCTAAATGAATGAATTTTTACCCAAAAATGTACAAGGATTTTTTTCTGGAGTTTCCTTGCATTAATTACAATTTCTTTCAATCAAACCAGTTTCATGTATTGACACAATGTATATTTCTGATCCAGCATATTTTTTATGTTTTGCAATTTTTTTCTATGTTAGTTTGTTTTCCTGTTTCTTTAATACCATTTCTTTTTTTTTTTTTTTTCTTTTTCTCTTTTTATAGTAAAATTTTTTTTGCTCTTTTCTAATATTTTGATTTTGTCAATTTTTTTTTGTTCCTTATTAATATTGTAATATTAACAATTTTTTTCTCTACTTATATTATTTTTCAATTCCGAACTCTTTCTTCCAGAATTCTCTGTTCTGTACATCAATATAATTTTTTACTTTTACTTATTCCTCACTTTTTTTTCTTTTTGTTTTTGTTAAACAGACATCATCATACGAATGAAGTAGTTGTAGTTGTAATGCAAAAATCTGAACAATTTTAGACGTACATCATTAAATTACTAGTTCGAAATCTTTTTATTAGAAATTTCTGGAGTTTTTATGAATAATTTTCACAATTTCTTTATTTTATTTACTTCATTTCTCTTCTAAACACAATTCTTTACCCATGTAGTTTTTTTTGTTTTTTTCTATACTCCAATGGCGTTTACTTTGCCAAATTGTTGGATTTGTGCTGTTTTTTCTTTTTTTTTTATTAGTCTTTTTCTATTTCTTTTATTACAAAACATTTTACTGCTTAAACTTTTCATAATAATTTATTAGCACTTCATAACTATTTGTTTCAAAAAAATGTTTTCTTTTACCAATAATGTTCGACGTTCTTCACTTATCGATCAAAAAAATTCGTTTTGCTTCTTACTTAAGTCAACGTTCCGCTTTAGATCTTTTCTCTCCAAAACCAAGTCATTTCTCTCTTTTTGCATAGCGGCAAGCCGCTATTCCTGGAAAATGTGATGTCGAATAACGGCAAGCCCTTATTACGATATTACTTACTCTATTGTGTTGAGTAGTGTTCAAAGCAGACAGACGTAACCCCTATACCACATTTGTACGCGTACCTTACAAGTCAATATATAAAAAGGAACTGTTGAGGTACAGCTGTTATGAAATTTGATTGATAATACCATATTCTATCGAATGCTTTGGAAATACCTAGCTCAGCGACCCTAATTTAGCCAAAGCAGCGAATAGTTCGGTTCCACTTTTCGGCGGGGTAGAACGCTAGGTCACCAATGTACCTACTTTTCCGAAAATCATGTTTTCTATCACCAACTGGATGTTTGCACTGTAGATATCTCGTTATATGGTAGTCATCCATGGTCTGCATGGTCTTGGCTATAGCGGAGCAGACTGTAATTAGGCTATAGTTTGAAGGATTAGTGGGGCCTCGCTCCTTGAACATGGGTTGGGCACTGGAAATTTTACAGCAAGTTACCCCAATGCCAGCATAGTAGCATTCACTGAACAGATTGCGCAGTGGAATAGCAAGTTCGTTAGCTTACTTTTTTAATATTATGGCTGATATGCGGTATGGCCTTGGAGTTTTACGCGTTTCTAGATTGTCAAGAACCTTTTTAAAGGCCCTCATTCAAATATGTTAGTCTTTCAAGCGATGGCAGGCGTTGGCTACTATGTGGTAAATTAAACTTCAAAGCAAACATTTCAGTCAACACATTCATCAGCCGGGTGACACTTTTGTAACGAACCTAAGCTAATATTTTCATTGCCTAGCTAACGGCTCATTCCTCACGTAGTTGTAGACTGCAATGAAGGTCTAACTGTTAATGCCCTGATGGAATTAAGACACAAAATTGATTGGAGCAGAATGCCTAGTCTGCTCGTTGGATTTGGAGCGTTCTTTACCGCCTGTTCGCTCAAGGAGATTTTCATGCTGCAATAAAGACTACCGAGGCTAGTTAGTTGTTTCATGGGCGGCGATATTGATGTTCGTGCCATCGCATCCCAACTCACCCACCTAGTCCTCTTATCTGCGTCCAACTGCCATTCCTATTTTTTAATCTTGTCTCTAGGAGTTCATTGCCACATATACTAAAAAAGGTGAGACATCTAAGCGAATTTCGCTTTTACAACAATTCAATTTTTTTATTCAATATTTATTTCTTAATAGTCATGCCACGTGTTGAAACTTGTTAGGCTAATACAATTTCAAATTACTGTTTATAATTAATTACTTTACTTACTAGTTTAATTTAGTCTTCTTTGTTTACAGAAAAAACCAATTCATAAAAGTTCCTTATATTTTGTTCAATACCAGAGATTCATGGTTACGATCATTCATAGCAAGCTACATCAACATTGATAGCAATCTTTTTTTTATGTTAATTAAAATTATTTTTCCCTTTATTGATGTGTGTTTCTTCGTTAACATCTGTATTGGCAATCACGTACATCAGATATATGTCTTTCAAACATGCTTACTTAACATGAGGACAAAAGCAAATCGATCAGGTGCAAACTTATGATCAAGTAAACCCATGACTAGAATTATTAGGCTGTTTAGGACATCTTTCTTCTTTTATCGTTGTTATTATCGTCACTTGTATTCGAAAGTAAAACAAATGTGAAAAGACCTTATTAAATTGCTTGATGAAGCTTTACTTTTTCTTCCAATTTTATAGTAACGAATTGTACATGCTTGTTTTTGATTCTTTTTTCTTTTCTTTTTTTGTAAATTGTCACTTTTACAAAGGCAACACCAACTATTTCTTTTAATTGGTAAATCTTCAAATATTCATTGCAAGACATTAACTGTGCGTAATTTAATAGCTGTATTCATATTCCGATTTTATGTGAAATGAGGAAATGTTAAGAAATGGATGAAAAAGTTTATAAACAAACTCTCTTATCGGTCAATACATATAATTTTATTGCAAAAGCATTTAATTTATTTTAATGACTACCTTTTAGAACTCATACTGGTTAGCACTGTGCAGTTATTGAAAAATATGAAAACAAATATTGATTAACGGAATTTCGTTGTTGTAGGTAATACTACTGCAAGATCAGAAAAAAGCCAATCGACCGAAACTCCCGTACATCTATATACGGAGACGTTGCAACTTTCAGGAAACTGTAAAGTGTGTTTGTCTAGGGATGAACTCTATTGAAAACGGTTTGGAGCGAACCACTTTTTCGACCACATGTTTTGATGGGTCATTACATCAATGAACGCATTAAGTGAAGTGTTGTAGGGCATTTCTTGGTGGGCGGTTGCCCACTGTAATGTTTTTGTTTGTTCAAGTTTAATTACCTGAAATTAGCAAGTTTCTCGAAAGAGAACATTAAGGGTAATTTCGTAAAGATAACATCTGAACCTAACGGGTACACATCTAGGAAAATTTATGATCCAAAAGGTATTTGTAGACTTTATTTAATTTTTGAAATGGTATTAACACAACTAAATTCCAGGTATCGTTAATCCCTTTTTGGATGAATCTATTTCGAATAAACTTTTTTCTGGTTGGCTTGTGAATCTCATCAACTGCTTGAATTTTACTCATTTTTAGACATTTATTTTTGAGAATTCTCAAGTGTAGCTTGTGAATCTTAATATCCTGTCCTATGTCCTCTTTGATTAACAATCAACAGACACTGTTCATCCATACTTTATATAAACTTTTTACCTACATTGAAAAAAAATCAGAGGCCATGAAAGTTATTACTTCAGATTAAATAAATATATATAAGACGATATATTCCATGAAGTCATAATTTATTCTCTATTTTATAATCGATAAGACAACATGTTTCATCAATTTTACCATCCATTTACTATGTTTATCAGTAGACCATCAGGGTCAGGCAAAGGAACATTTTGAAAAATCTTATTTACAGCAAGGATTTCTTGATTAGTGCGAAAATTGATCGAATAATTTGGTCTTACGGTGAAGAAAAGGCGAAACCTAATATGGATAATATGCCGAAAATTGAATATAACATCGAACACTAAAGAATTTTGAATATATTCTCAATGAACCAAATCTCATTGCACTCGAAGACTTAATGATGGGTACTTTCAACAAAACAGTTTGTGAACTTTTCAGTAATGTGCACATCATGGTAATTTTTTTGCCATTATAGCAACACAGAACATTTTCCATAAACCGCCGCACATAGAGAATATTTCATTGAATCCACAACAGGTAGTTGTTTCTAGAAATCCTAACGATATCCTACAGTTTCATCATTCAGCAAGGCAAATTCATACTCAAAATTCATCTGAATTTATGAGAAGTAGTATATATATGGGGGAACGTCGACGCGAATTTTAGCCCGCAACATAAAAGGGCCTTTTCTTTTTTTT
>NW_023998567.1:0-7467 GCF_014805625.2 Glossina fuscipes
CTAACTTGTTAGAGTTTACTTGTCATGTTTTCAAGGCTTTTTCTAGTGACTCTCGCACAGATGTGATATACACTGATTTAAGAAAAGCGTTTGATATGGTTAACCATAACTTACTTATCTTTAAACTCCAAGCCTCTGGCTTCCCTTTCTATTTAGTGAAATGGATAGCCTCTTGTCTGCACAATAGAGCGTTCAGGATGTAGTTTAGCTTCATCACCTCGGATAAATTCTCCGTGACGTCTGACGTACCTCAAAGCAGCCACTTAGGTCCCACTTTATTTAGTTTATACATTAACGATCTCCCATCGGTGATTAATTCCAAGCAGATCTTAACTTATGCTGATTATGTGAAACTGTTTTCTTTCTTCTCCGTAGAATCGCAATCACATCAGTTTTAAAGTGACTTAAATAATTTGGTTGCAAGGTGTTCGATGAACCTTCTGGAACTAAATTTAAATAAAAAACTTTCTTTCTCAAGAAGGAAGTCATTTGACTGCGTATGGTTTTATAAAGCGGCGGTCCAAAGATCTTGATGATCCTTACATTACGAAAAGAGTGTACATATGTTTGGTTAGACCTATACTCGGGTATGCCCCTGTTGTGTGGTTTCCTTCATATAGATGCTATTTAGATTCAATTGAATCTGTTCAAAAGCAATTCTTGCTGTTTGCTCCTACTTTAGTTTACTCACCTTAGATTGTATTGGTTCTTATATATCATATTGAATTATCGGGTTCTTCTTTATTATAATTTAATTTATCAACTTTGTTTATCCCATTTACATTTTATAAGTAAATTTATTTTTTATTTTTTTTTATTTTACTTACCTACATATAAAACTCAACTAAAACAAATTAAGAGTCGAATTCAATTGACTCTTAGAAGTAAATCTTATACTTATTAATATTAAATACTAGTATAACGTATGTAAGGAGAAATAATGAAAAGAAAGGAAAATAATAATTGTTAATAATAAACTAGGTAAAAATAAATAACAAGCGGGAAAAAAAAGCATGTACACAACTAGCACAGAGGCACCCCCACACCCAGTAAAGAATCAATTTGCAAGTGAACCTCTAAGCCATCGCAAACGTGCAAAAGCTTGGCAATCGATACAGTGAACAACACCAATTAATTTTTCAATCATAATGGCTAAAACCTAGGTTAAAAGCTGCTTTAGTTACGACATAGGCCATTCGCGCATATTATGCAAAATTATTTTGATAGACTTTAAATGTTGATGTTAAGTGATCGACATCATTTAGGTTTGGGCAAACAACTCTAAAGGGGTTAAACTGCTCATAATTATTTTGACCTTGACTAAGATCAATGAAAATAAAGTGAGTACAGAAGCAGCTAGGGACATTAAACCTTATCTCACCAAGTAATGCGGATGAATCGATAGTAGCATTAATTAACTTAGCTAGTAAGGAAACCCAAAAAATAAACTTACATTTCTCAAGTGATGGTAAGTATAGCAGAAGCAACCTATTTTTATAAGGAGGCAGAGAGAAAAGCAGCTCCCAACGGAAATTCCTAAGGGCAAACAACAAGAATTGGCTAGAGTTAACCACCGAGTAACAATTCGCTCAAACAACTTAGGTAAGACACTCAACTTGGCTATGCCTCTATAGTTCTCAACGTGATATCTATTTCCACATTGTGAGTTGGAATAAAGAAACTACTCTTCCAACACAAAGGAAAGACACCTGGTTTCAAAGACTGATTAAAACTCTTTGAAACACCACATAGGTCGACAGAGCATGATTTAAGTGCGCATGATGAAAATCCTATCAAGGTCAGGCACACAACTATATTTTAAAGACCTTAAACCATTTAAAACGTAATGTTCTCAAATGACCAAGCCAAGAACCAAGACTGACTTAGTTATCGGATACAGCTAGGTTACAGTTCAACCGGAATGAACAGTTGAAAAATTTCGTCGGAAGTATTCAGCAAAAAGATTTGAGATTTCAATATCATCAGATGACTCAGAGCCATTGAAACAAACGTACGAGGAATATAAGGAGAGTTTTTTTTTGGAGTTGACAAACTTAAAAGAATAGTTAGGATTAACGAGCACTGAGAATTTTATCAACTGGACGTATCTGCAATAATATTGGTGGTTGAGGTAATTAAATCTATGCCCTGCAGCAGATTAGGCTAAATAGTCGCAAGCAGAACCACTTTTCACAAATTTTTTTCACAAGTTTGTTTTTTCTGTTTTTGTAATATATAATTGTCTTGTAAAACAGTGGCAGGCTCTTGCTCCGAGGGGGGATTGCTTGATCGAAACGGATGTAGAAATAACTAGGTTTATTACATTACAGAAAGACGATAGAAGGGTGTCAAGGGTGGAAGATGAGATTTAAGCAGAAAGATATTGATCTTATTAGAGTCATAAAGTTTATTTGAGCAAGTTGTATTAAACACATGGTTCAACAGACCATCGTGTCTGAAATGAAAAGGGATGAAAACTTCTGAGTGAGTGGGAACGCATGTAAACTTAAAGATGGACAGCGACTTACAACTATCTCCAGGAAACTGATGGATAGATCTAGCAACCTGCCATTACAATTAGGAGTGAAGTAATATACGATCAAATAATTCATTTAAAAACATAATAGTTCTGTCAGTTGTTGAAATGGGGATCATGCAGCCAGAATTATCATTATAATACTAAGTAACTTGTGGCAAATTGAAGTCCGAATACGCTATGACTTTGTCAGTAGGTTTAGACTTTCCAGCCACGTCACACCCGTCACAAATGAAGACAGTATGTTTCTTATTTAATAAGAAGAAGAAGTTATATAACTGCTTACTGCGAATTATCCGTCGAATGGCAATAAATTCAACATCGGGAGGAGTAAGAAGTTGAATTGAACAGGACTGGCAGTAGTATGGCAATTAAAACACCACCACCAGAGCGAACAAATCGATATTTTTGGAAAATGTACAATGGTTTATGAAAAAGTTTCGACTAATGTAAATCAGGCTTTAACCAAGTTTATGTGAAAAGCAAACAGGAAAACTCCGTGCTCACAAAATTTAGGAAAGTGGAGCGAGTTTTTGAGTTAAGGCCCATAACTTTTTGGTAAATGAAACCAATGGGCCTGAAGTTTTCTTAGGGTGAAAGAGCTACCAAGCTAATATTACGGCCACGATGACTTGTTTGACGAAGTTTCCACGTTTTCGGTCGGAACCAAAACCCTAAAGGGCGATATAGTCTGGGACTGAGATGGAAAGAATTTGGAAATGCTTCAAATTGATGCATGGGATTTTTGCAATCAGATAACTTTTCATGTTATACAAAGAGGTGTCATGCGCCAATCTTGACATGAATATTGCTTTTCTGCGAAGCACTACCGTTAAACAGACGTCATCCCTAATAGGAACAATAGGATTTACAGGTCGAGTGCTTTGAGTTGGCGAGAATATAAAGCGGAAGACCATATTTGCACGTGTAGCTTGTGCGACTTTCCCAGCGTGGGTACCAGCAGACTCCCCCGAACAGTCTAGGTGAGAGGCGATTTTGTGATTTTTACTAATATTTTTCATAGATGTATAAAGCTGAATAACACCACCCAGAGCAGATGCGCTTACCGTTTCAGCATAGCTAAAACGAGGAGGGCTTCCAGACTTATTTGTAACCTTTTATTATTGTATATTTGTAGAAGAAGATAGAGCACTCACGTGAGTCCACAAAATCGGATTTAGTCGAAGGTGGAGGTGACGTATCTTACGCTACCCTACGAGTTGGTCTTTTACAGGCTGAGCGAAATAATCAGAACTTTAGATAACGACACTCATCGAACATTGCCTTGATTTTTTTAAACTTTGCACGAAAAGTAACGAAATTTTTTCTCACTTCAGAGGAACCCATTCATTGTCCAGTCAGGACAAGACCAACGTAAACCTGTCATATGATCTACAACTGCACCTGCAGCACGACTGTTGACACCAGCACACTTCCCATGACAAACAAGTTCGCAAAACCAACATGTAATTCATCGTTCAGAGGGCCTGTTTTTGCGGAAAAAAAAATCTCTATGTCCAACAGTAACGGACAAGATAGAGGTTGGGAAAAAAAGAAAAAACAAAAAAGTTTGTCACGTCACGCACAAATGATCTCTCAAATGATCTTCACACTATTAAGGACACAGTAAATAAAGATCACGTCTTGGACACTTATTGCGGGGAGCACCAAATGCTGATCGCAAAAACCAAAATGAATATCACAACAAAAGTTCAATATGATTAAATTAATTTAAACACTTCTATACTTTTATGATGACTTAAGCTTTAAACACCTAAAAAGCTATAAAGCAACAAGATAAAAAAAAAATTGCAAACTTTCGTTACAGAAAGTAACACAACACGATCACAACGTGCGCGCAGAGTCGTCAAACTGAGAAAAGAATTATAAGAAGAATTTCGCTTACCAGTGTTCCGCTATCTCAATGCTTCCTATCTCAAATAACGCTAAGCACGGACGCGAAGAAACCTCCCATACTAACATATGCCGACTCTACAACATCAGATTTGAACCATCTCCACAACCATCAAAGGAATTGAATTAAGCAATGAACACAAAGGGAAGAATTGATAAATGTAAACGCTGACATCATTTAATTAAATTCCTGCTGCTATGAGAAGCAGACAAACTAAAGTTTATTAAGTCACAAATGTTGCGCTTTAATTGTTTCAAAGAAAACCACTCAGTAAAAAATTTCTGAACAAGTTCTTCCAAAAATTGCAACAAAAAATATAACACAATATTACATTTAGAGTTAGATGCTAAATCTCCCTCTATATCAAAATGATGCATCAATCCTATCCCAAAGCAAACCTCAAGTTCATCCAAATTTCAGTTCTTCACTAAGTAAGGACACATTCAATGCAGTTGTCACATAAGCAACACCAGGGATATCTGCAGGAAATATTACGTCTGACTAGTAACGGATCGGATAAGAATAATTGCAGCCAATAAAAGTTCAGCAGAATTTTGAGGAATATTGGATTCTAGTTTATAAGTGAACGCTTTACACGAGCGTGTGATAAAGAAGGTGGTTTTATTAATACAGAAAGCATCATCATGCAGCGACGGCACTGGAAATGGATAAATGAGATCATCACACGAGAAAATGTCAAGTTACAAATGTCAAGAACAAGTTTGCAACCAATTTAGAAGTATTTGTCCTTGTAACAATCGTTCTTGCTCTGATGTGAGAAAGGTTTATCCCGTTATGAACAGCAATGCGATGTGGTTTCATCAAAATACACGCATCCATAGAGACGGTCGTTTTATTATCAGGTTACCATTTTATAGAAATCCATCTGCATTCGGACTATCAAAAGAGAGGCTCGTAAAAGATTCCTTAAAATCGAATGTTTATTGCTCAAGTATTCTTCCACTAGCGCAAAATACAATAATTTCATCAAGAAAAAAAAAAAAAAAATAGCAAAAAGACTACACGACCGAAATAAGCATTCATTCCTTATTGCATCCCAATTATATCATTCCACATTATTGTGTACTCAATGCAGACGGCGCGACAACCAAATTAATTTTTGCTGTATCTGACAAAACATCATCCGGGTAGTCACTAATGCTCTGATGTACGCAGATCCAACAGCAAGTGACTTAATTTGTTTTCGCCATAGACATAGGAACGACGTCTCGATAGATCTTAAGATATCAAGTTGATAGAAAGTGTCAAATAATTTTATGGAGAACACAACCTTCGTCTCCTAAGAAATGCCATCAACTGGAGACACTTACATATGAACACGGGTTTTCCCTATGTGTCCACAAAATGTCTTGCCTAGCACTTAAAAACAGCTTTTATGTACATGATGGGGCTCGACAGATCAGATATTGCAATTACTGCATTTAAATCACAAAGACAGTTAATACACATTTTAAGAAAGCATGGATTTAACTGTCGCAAATCCTTTCCAATTGCTTCAAAACATTCTACAAAATCATTATAAAGTCAACCCAGATTTCCACAGTATAGGTAAAAAGTCCATTAAAACTTTGGGTCTGATAAGGCGATATAAGTTGCATGAAGGTAAAGAAAGGACCAACAAATATTGCCATAAAACTCATCATTAGTTTTGATTTGTCGAAAGTATTTAACCCACTTGAACTTTTGGCTTCTGTGCTAGTTAACGTCTAAATATTTATCTAATATCTAAAGCAGCTAAAATTATTAAACAGCCTTTGAATATCGCGACCCTCGTCCTCAAAATATTAATCGTTCTTGTGTAACACCAACACAATTGGAACCTGAAATTGGACGATTTAAAATGCATATACTTTAATTCTTGGAATTTCCTGCACCAGAAGACAATTTACTGAAACTATATAAGTTAATGAGAACTAAGGCTACATTTCCCCATAACGTTTTATAGTATTCTACACAACAACAGCTTTGACTGATCATTATAAGATTAAACTCCTGCTCCCAATCCTCTAAACAACACTACAGTAGCTATAGAAATATGCTGTCCTATAGAAGGCACTATTTTCTGGTCTCACCATCTCATTCATACGCCATAATGTTCAATTGCTATAAAACTTTGGTGCAAACAAATATGTATGCGAAATCAACCTGTTTGTAGTAACGCAATGCCAAACTGTCTCATGAAGACTTTTCCAACAAACATGACTGGGTTATCTTTAACGTAATCAACGCATCTACTCAACACTATCAGCTAAACAAACAACAGAATCATGTGATAAGATCATACAGCTGCATCTAGATTGTTTATTAACTATTAAAAGGCACCCTTAAACATTGTTTCATGCCATCTCTCAAACCAGCAATCAATTCATATCAACAACACTGGTTTCGTCTTATACAAGACTTTGAGAAATCTCGCAAATATCACGTTACAACTTGTAAGTCATGACATCTCAAAGAAAGATAATTAGTCATTAATCCCAAGCCAATATGCAATAAAGCTTACGGACTTGACGTCTGCACAACATAGTTTAAGATCAATACAAAAAACCGGAGGTTCAACATCACTTCATCTCAAATCATTGTATCACTGCCACATATTCCACATTAATCATCAGTTTCGATGCCATCATCATTGTTCTATGAAGCAAACTGTTTTTCAAGAGGGCTAGGATGGTGTAAATGTATGTACGTACCACAACACGGCCACGGCAACCAACCACACAACAATGAAACAACATCCGCATCAACTCTCCGACAAAATCACGTAGGCCAAACTTGAAAAAGAGCAGCAAAATCAATCATACTTGACTACTGGTTAACACAAGGGAGAATGTTTAGTTCTAATATATTAGTTTGGAGAAAAAGAAATCCATTATTTTTTCGGTAGATGGTTGCACTGATAGACTTCTCGTAAAGTATCGACCAAACAATTTCAGATTTATGCTCGTTGGAAAGGTGACATTTCGCAGTAAAAAAAATTCTTTTGCTGTTTTTT
>NW_023998567.1:10467-19497 GCF_014805625.2 Glossina fuscipes
GAAGGATTGAGTTTAAAAGAATACCGCTATTGATTGTATTGTGTGCGCTTCACGTAGCAGTTATTACGATGCACACCTATGACCGTTAACAGTGAGTGAAGAAAGCAAGGTTTGAAGCCAATACAGTTCAGCAGATGAAGATAGCAGCGATGTACGTATTTAAATGAGGATATGTTATTCTTTTGTACTTGCAGGTAAGTTTATTTAGGTCTTTATTTTTCTCTAACGTTAATTGTCATACTATTACTACATTAGCATTAAATTTTATTATATTATTATTATATTGTATTTATTAAATAAATACATGTCGAGTGAATAAAAACAATCAACTCGTGCGGGAGTAGGAAGACTAATGTACTCCTACAAATGTGTGTACACACGTATATACAAACATATATACATAGGTAGATAGAAAATGATCGTTGTGATTTCGTAGCAGGCGGACGTGTTTTTAAGTTCTCCCTTTTTATCATAGTCGATTATTGTTGAAAAATTAGCCCAGGTGAAACTGTTTTAGCGGAAAGGGAAGTAAACGATATTAAAAAGTGCGACAAGTGCATTTGATCGTTTTTAATTATATATAAAGGATATAAACCTACGGTGTGAAAGGACAGATTCCGATCTTCTTTTTCCTTCTCTGTGGGTTTATACGCTTTCGTGTTTAACTGGTCATTCAGTGGCATCCAAGTAAATAAACAAAAGAAAGTGTACAATTCACAAAAGGAAATTGCCAACTATTGATGCTATAAAGCAACCCTGTGCATTTGCGGGAATATTTTAAAATATCGAGCAATAGCACAGACTTAATTCTTCTTGTCAAGAACTTACTTACAGTATCATAGCTTAGGGTGACCATAAATAAATAAGTAGTATTGGCCAACCATCCGCCGAACCATGGCCACGGAGAGACAAAGACTAAAAATAAAGTAAGTACAACATTGAAGTAAATAACGCCAAGGACAGCCAGACACACCCACTTTTAGAAAACCAACGCACTGCATACATACAGAAACATACTTTGCACACACAAGAAACAGACTTACCTGCAAGGCCTTTATAAACATACATATACACAAGTTGGTATATACAAATAGGTACAAATATGCACACACATGCACACAAGCTTATACATACAAAAATACATCCGCGCATACGCAACATAAGAGAAATCCACATGTACATACATATCCACACAAGTAGGTATATACAAATAACCCGATATACAAAACGTAAGTACGTGCAAATTTACGCAATCAAACACTAACACGATAAATCGTGCCGGCCAAACACGGAAATGAGTGGACACCTCTAGGCGCACAAGCAGCCATGCGAGAAAGTCCGGAAGTTATACCCCCCATTTAAAAGGAGTAGTCGAAGTCAACACTCAGCAGAGCAATTGAGCGGGAAACAAATACAGGAGAGAAGTCAGTTTCCACCGCCGATGCTTCATGAGAAGGCTCCGATAGTAAAGAAAGATGAATTGGTTGCAGAACTCATCGAAATGATGGCCCCAACTCCATCGGCTCCTGCCAGGCGTACAATTCAACAATCGATGAGGAATTTGGTGGATACGCTGGCTGTGCTTCAAACAAAAGTTGCGAAAAAGCTGAAAAAACAAATGCCAAAAAAAGCGGTAAGAAATGGCACTACCCAGACGGAAAACGAAAGCAAAGTAAACGCTCCAAAAAGACTCAGAGAAGAAAGGTTCGCGTATGCATCTCCTGCGAAAAAAAGTAAGCGGGCGGCCGATGATATGAATTTCAATACGGAGGCTCCAAAGCCTCCATTAAAGCCAACGAAAAGTGGACAATGTTTCAAGCGAAAAATAGAAAGGCCAAGCCAATCAAATTGTTGAATAAGCCGAATACGATAATAATTAAGCAAACGGGCACTATGACTTACAGCTATGTGCTGAAATGAGTAAAAAATGAAGTGGAGTTGCAAAAAAGCGGCAAAATTGTGACCAAAATACGAAAAACAATGAAAGGAGAAATGCTGCTGGAATTTAAGCAAAATGCGAAAGAAGAAACCCCTCATATTAGCAATTGGTGGAAAAAGCGCTCATCCAGGACGCTAGTGTCAAAGCAATGACTACGCTAGCTAATGTTGAGTTTAAGGCCCTAGATGAAGCGTCCTCAGCGGGTGATTTAATATATAAATACGTGGTTCAGCAGCTTGAATATCAAGAAAGAAGCCGCCATTTCAATCAGAAGCATATGCTGGCACACAAATAGCAACTCTGTCAGTCTCAACAAAAACTGCTAAAGTGTTACGTGAAGCCAGGAATATCAAAGTTGGTTGGGTAGTAAGTAGGATCAGAGAAAAATTTGCAAAGAACAAGGTAAGCCTCATGACCATCCACTGGTCGGCAGAAATTGCCTGGTAAACACACGCGGCACTAACAACAATGGACAGCTATGCAGTTTGTGCAAATAAATATAAATAACTGTCGGGCTGCACAAGAGATGCTTCAGCAGAACGTCAGAGAACTTGTATATGTCCAACTGACTGAGGTGAGAGATAATATTAATTTCACCGGGCCTGAAGCGATTGTTGCCATTGCAAAGGAAATAAGTGGGAAGAAAACGCCGGGGCCTGATGACATCCCAAGCTGCGGCACTAAACAAGCCATGTTGGCAAGGCCTGCTATGTTTGTAAGCACATTCAACGCAAATTTTGCCAGATAAATGGAATCAACAAAGGCTGGTGCTGCTGCCAAAGCCAAATAAGCCGCCGCGTGCAGTGAATCCCGCCCTATTGGAAATAATAGGCAAAGTGAATGAAGAGATTATTCGAAATCGTGTAGAAGAATCACTGCATAGCTCTAAAGATCCGTCGGACTTCCAATTTGGCTTCAAAAGAAAAGCCCAGCGGATGCAATAAAGGTGGTTATGAATATTGCAGCAGAAGCATTAGAAGGAACGCAAGTAGAAGGCAACAAAAAGTGTTGCTTAGTAATAGCATTATTTATTTATTTATTCAGATTATATTAGATATTAAAAATGTGTCCAACCCAGCGAACTGGTATGGTGTCACAGCTGCCCTACAGAAAAGAAGAGTCCACCGTTTCTTATAAATATAGTGGTTAGTTACTTTACCGACAGGAAGCTTCGCTACGTTACGGGTAAAGGGTACAGAGAAGAGCTGATCACTGCAGGGGTACTTCAGGATTCAGTCTTAGGGCCTACATTATGGAATATAACGCACCACGATATCCTGAGACTACCTCTCCCAGGGGGAACATTCATCGTGGGTTTTGCTGTTTTGCGTTATAGCGATAAATATCGTGGCAAAAACTTTGGAGAGAACTACCACTACTGCGAATAAAACCACCGACATGATTAAAAGGTGGCTGTGGTCAGTGGATTTGGATCTGGCGGAAGAAAAAACAGAAGCGGTATTAATCCCTTCTAGTAAGAAGATAGAGAAAGTGACTATACAAGTGGGACATCACAAGAAGCCATAAAATACCTAGTAGTGATGATCGACAGCAGCCTATCATACAAACGGCCCCTGCAGCACACGGTCGAGAAGACAGTGGCGGTAGAACAGTCGCTGTTGCGCTTTGTAAGGAACATACGTAGCCCTAAGCAAGACCATAAAAAATTTATGACAGAAGTGATAACAGCGCCGCTACTATTTACATTCCATTTGGAAAAGGCGATCGATATACCGTCATATATAAGAGGTATCCAAAGCTGTGTGCTCTAAGGCCTTGCGCTGCATATCGCACGGTGTCGAAAGATGCGGCATTGGTTATTGCTGATATGACACCAATCGAATTGCGGGCTAAGAAAAGCACGAATAGATCTGAACTTCACAGCATGCCGGCTGATGTGGCTAAGCAGCTTGGAAAAGACCGAAAGGCGGAAGAATGACAGACGATCTGCAGCATGGCGGCTAAGCATAGATGGACGCATCAGCTCATATCAGATCTGCGGCCCTGGTTTAATAGACGACATGGTGAAGTTGACTTCTATTTAACACAATTAATAAGCGGCCATTGTTGTTTTACACCTTATTTACGTAAGTTTAAAATAGAGCACGATCCATTTTGTAGTTTTAGCAAGTGTCTCGAGGGCACTGAGAATGCGTTGTTTGTCTATCCGAAATACCAGAACAAACGACACAGACTACAGACGCAAATCGGAAAGTTTTCTTTCTCGGTCAACCTCGTGAAAAATATGTTCCATGATCTGAAAAGGTAGAAGTAATGAGAAAACGAAGAAACGAAGAGCGTCAACGTAGGTGTTTAAGTAATACATAAACGACTAACCAATTGCTAGTCCTCGATCAAGAGGAAAGGCAGCGGCTGAAAATGCCGCACATCCCTGCGAATCTTCGGCGACAAGACATGTAGACACGAGTGGGAGGAAGATCCGTGGTATAAGCCTGTGCATCAACACCGAGATTATGGTATACTGGACAACGTGTGCGACTTGACATTTTAGGGCTGCTAATGGTAATAGTGCGTTTAGGCAGAGCTAATGGTGTTCAATGCCACCGCCGCGTCAAAATATGGGAAGTCTAAAAAGAACAGTCTGGCTAGTTATGAGCTGCAAGGCTAATTATGCGGAGGATAGGAGAGCCTTTGAAACGATTGGTGGCTACATTGAAGAGTTGACGGGAATGCTGATGAACACATACCTACATAAAGTGCTAGACCGAAAAGACGGTGTCCTGTGCTCCTCGCCGCTGCTGAAAGGAAGAGGAAGGGGCGAAGAGGACGCTGCAACCAACTCCATCACTAAATCCACGGAAGGCAAGCTCATAGGTATGAAACAGCTAGTAGAGCAGCTATAATCTGATGGCCAGCACCCACCAAAGTTAACCAGACCGTCCGTAAATACTGTCCTAATCAATGTTAGCAAAAACTCTATTGTTATAGCAGCTAACGCAGAGCTCATCCACGCGGATTTGTTAGAACCGTTAGTAAGGTATACAATGGAACTTAGATAGCAGTAATAAGTCTGGAGCGGGAGGCAGGCAGTAAAGCTATTGGCAAGCGGAAAGATGCACGTAGAATGGATAATCTGGCGTAATAGAGGGCGGAGGCCGTTGTTGCAATTCTTCCGATGCCTAAACTTCGGTTACTTTGCAAGACATTGCGGTGCCCAGTTTGACAGATGATAGGCCGGTCGCGAATGTAGAGGGGAAGACCACATTTCAAAAGATTGCAGAAAAGATCCTCTGAATTTGGACGGATCGCCCGTAGCGGGAAGTGCAAATGTTAGCTACTCCAGTGAACGCAAAAGAGAATAATACACGTTAATATCACGACCTGCTCTGGCAGACCAGAAGAAGGTTGATATTGTACTACTAAGCAAACCATACCGAAACTTACGACAGGGGTCATGAGTACGCGATGTGCCAGCGAAGCAATGATTTGCGCAATCGCATCTATGGCGCCTCTAAGTAAGAACTGGCAGCAGTTCAAACATACGCTAGGTAAGCTCGTGTCAGACGCCCGCCGTAGATCAGTAGTTCCTGCTACTGGCGACTTCAAGTCATGGCTTATGATGCTAGAGGGCACAATCTGCTCGAAGCTGTTGTAGGGCTTCAGGTTTCACTTCTCAATAGGGCATAAAGATATATTTAAGAAAGTGGAAAGTAGGCTCAAAGATTGATCTAACCCTTGTACGTGTCTGCGAAATTTAAATAGTGATTGAGGAAAGGGGAATAGAAACTGCAAGCCAACTCGTGAAAACCATCAATGATATTCTGACTGAAGAGTTTTGGCAGTACCAGAAAATCTGGGAGTGAAAAACCATTGGCAGGGACACATTTCTGAACACGGCTATAAAGTCAGCGATACAAACGCGACGTCACGATGTTCCAAAGAAAGGGGAACCTTCAACGACAAATGGAAGATGCAGAAATTTGTCCTCATTCAGAGGGTTAAGACTCCACTGACGGACCGTCATCATATCTGCCCAAAATTAAACTGACCAAAAGCGTCTTTTGATGTCTTGTCTTGACTATTACATCCATTTGGATTTCGGTTGTTTAGGTGATCGGTGGTTGTATTCATTGAACTCGGAACTTCGGGGTTGACACGTCAATCTCATTCAAATATTGACCCGCTTGTCCGCCTCCTCTTGCTTATTATTCCATATCATTCCCATAGTAGGGAAACGCTCACCGTCTATATGAGGCTTTGCTATACAGGTAGCCACTCTGCTAGCACAAGCTATTGTTGTACTAATCGTTTGTAATAGGTTATAGCCAAGAATTACCTGTTCGATTGCTTATGGCATTATGATTAGTTTGATCAAAGATGTAAAACTACCAAGCTGAATTGTTGAATTTTATCTCGACAACCGGCTCTTCGCCAATCTTCTCTCATTAGGACTTTTAATTACGTCGACGTTCGCCAACAAATCTGCTTATGGTTTTATTAAATTGAACAGTGTTATATCAGAAGCTTAATTTTTATCAACTAATTGATGACCTATCCTCCTATACCCTTATTTTGATATTAGAGTCCCCACTGATATTCGATGAACAAAATGACAACAGAAGAATTGATATTAACTTCTTAAAACTTAAAAAATAAGAAATGTTTTAGATGTACATGATTTCCTGCTTTCAACTAAACTATTTATTTACTTGCACATGAAAGTGGGCTAAAATAAATTAGCAGCCGAATTCAATTCACTCTTAGAAAGAAACCTTACATTATTTAATATTAAAAACTAATGCAAAGGAAGTATAAAGAAAAAAAATTGATAATTTATGTATAAATAAGTAAGAAAGAAAAAAGCGTGGACACAACTATCACAGAGGTGCAGCCACAATCACAACAGTACAGATAACAGTAAACAACGCCAGTTAAATTTCGTATCATAGTGAGCTGTTAAGGTTGAAAGTTAATTTTTCACTAGAGCACTTCTCTGTTCCGGTTACACTCTTTGATTTCCTTGGATTCTGCCTTCCTTTACACACAATAATTTTTTATCTCTTTTTTAATTCTTTTCTTTTTTTTTTCAAATTAGACACTTTGATCCCGACGATACTAATGAATGTTTTGATTTTTTCTTTTTCTGTAACTAGCGATGTTCTCAATTGTGTGCGTCACACAGACAATATTCTTTTCTATGGTTGTGTGCAAAACTTGCGGTACCTTGCTGTATATACAAACCTTATGGCAAACGCATTTGGTAGCATTGTCAGTATTTTTCATTTTTAGACATTATTAACATTCAATGGTTCCTTTTCTTTTTCTTTTTTGATCGTTAGAAGATAAAACGATGGATTTCTGAAATCACTTGCACAGTAGAGGATTTCAAACCAATTTTATGTTATTTGCTTCGCTTTGTTCTACAAATTTAATTGTTGTTTAATATTTTTATGTACTTTTAATATTTTTATGTCTTTTAATATTTTTATGTTTTGAATCCAATTGGTAGTCGACTTATGTTCTCAGAAGTGCATGTTTTCTTTCCGTCTGCGATTTTTTAATTGTTTCCATCATTTTGTGTATTTAACTCGTATCTTTTTAGTGGTTTTGCTAAAACTGGTTATCGAAATATCGAGGATACTGTATGTGCTTTCGTTCCCTCTGTATATAATAAAAAATATTAAAAAAAAAAAAAAAGTTGAAAAAATTGAAAACAATTGAGATTTTCCTGTAGTAGTTCCTAATCTTTTTCCACTAAATGGTCTTTTCCCAAATTAGTAAATAATAGACAACCATACGGCATAATAGCCTCGGGGCCGCCAGATAAAAACTCAAATAAATTTCATCTGTTAGCGGACGTATCCCCTCAAAGAAGAAAAATTAAAAATTCGGATTTTTCGGTGTTGCCAATCAGTAGCATCATTCCTATTGACAAATAATATGCTGTGATTTCTCCAACTGATGCTAGCGTAACAATTTCTCAAAACAAAAAGTGCAAAAACTGCTAACGCCTAGGTCATACGGCAAAACGGTGCACCGGTGCTCCATCTTGTGGTAATTGTGGTCTTTCTCCACATGCTGAAAGCTGTACGCGTAGTTTCTGCATAAATTGCAATGATCAATACTCAGCGTTGGACAAACAATGCCCACGTTTTGCACAGATGCTTGAAATTCTAAAAATCAAAACAGAAAATTACCGTAGCATGGGCGAAGCAAATACCGGGAAATAAATCCATCTGTAGCCCAAGGAATTGGCAAAAGTAATACCTACGCTGCTGTTGCGTCGCTAATCGACCCTAATAAGCCTTTAACTCTAACTCCTTCCAATGAAAAACCTGTTCTACCACCAACCAAAAATTTTACGGCGAAACCAGTTCCAACACCCGCCAAAGATAATATTGAAAAAACCAAAGTAACAGCAAATATTGAAATAATTAAAACAACAGCACGTATCCCAAAATCTAACAAACTAAATTTCCCAGAATCACCAGCTCTCAACTCTAGTCAACAATTTACAAGTTGTGATGAAACCAATCTTTTATCCCTTAATTAACCTTCAATTTCAAATTATTCACGCGCGCTCACTCGTTGCATTTCAAATGTACGCAACCACCTAAGTATAGATTATTCTGCTGGTAAGAACAAATTATTCTGACATGACAAGTTAACCCACCTACCACTCCGTATCCATATTACTACAACTAAATAAAGTTTTTTAAATTTTACAATGGAGCATTAAAGGACTTATTAATAATTTTCATGAACTCCGTACGCTCATCAATGATTTTAATCCCTTCAAGTGACGCATTGTAGAAGCTCTTTTAATTCATACCACCCAAATCATATAATGGATACTTCACGAATGTTGATCAAAATGCATATTCCAAACAAGGAGTTCGTGTTTTTATAAAATCAAGTATACCTCACAAACGCATAAATTTTAGCTCAAACATACAAGCCGTAGCGATACAAATAAACTTAAACGTAAAATTTACAGTACTTTTGTTCTATATTTCACCTTCTCAATCGTTCTCTCAGCAAGAACTCTACAATTTATTCTCCGTACTTTCCCCTCCATTAATTATATGCGGCGATTTTAATAGCTGGAATACCATATGGGACTCTACAGT
>NW_023998567.1:22497-36515 GCF_014805625.2 Glossina fuscipes
ATATGCGGCGATTTTAATAGCTGGAATACCATATGGGACTCTACAGTGAACAACACTTGTGATACTGTTTTAGAAAAGGCCTTCATTCAAAGCAATTTCTGCATTTTAAATGCTGGAAAACCAAAGCACTTTTCAACTCATCACACCTTTTCACATATTGATTTAACATGTTGCTCTCCCTCACTTCTTCTTTTGGTTTCCTGGTCTATTTCTGATGATCTAGATAATACTGATTACTTTCCAATCATAATTGATCTCAAACTTTCAATGTCCTCTTTTACTCCAGCAAAATAGGCCAAATTCCTCCTAGATAAAGCGGATTGGATCAGTTATTCCAATCACACCAAGTCATTTCTGAATTCAAAGCCATTTAACGGGAACTGCAACCATGATGCTGCTATTATGCGTAAAGCGATTCGCACATCTGCTTATTCTCTACTCCTCAATCCAACAGCTCTTTTAAACGAGCTAGGCTTCCTTGGTGGAACAACACGTTTTCGTTATTGAGGAAAAACAAAATGGATCTATGGCACCGCTTTAAAAGGTTTCCTGACCATGATCATTTGCTATTATACAAAAGGCGCATGCTCTATTCATGAAGGCATTACGAAAATCAAAGGCACTTAGTTTCGAACTTTTTTCGAAAAGAATTCACAGAAATACTTCAATAAAAGTTGTCTGGAACAAACTCAACAACAGACTGAATTAGACTTCATATCTGAACGAAATTTCTTCTATTTTCAATCCCAATGGAACTTTAACTGACAGATGAGATTTCTAATTACTTTGGACAAATGTAGCGCGAATACTCCTCTGACAGCAACTTTTTCAAACCTTTTGTCAAAAATAAAAGGACTACAATTTCTCTTTCAAATGCTATTGACAGATGTGCCGTGTCCCTGCAAAATTGCATATCTACCATAGAATTTGAAAGTTGTCTCTCCAAATCGAAGGGGAAGATACCTGGTCTAGACCAAATCTCATACCAAATGATCAGTGCTCTGTCTAATTCAAGTAAAACGGAATTACTGGACCTATATAATAAGGCATCTTTGACTGGCCATATACTCTGCATGTGGAAACTGGCAGCAGTTGTTCCAATTGCAAGGTCAAAAAATGTGTCCATCGCATCGGATTATCGCCCACTCTCTCTTTTATCTTGCCTCTCAAAAGTATTAGAAAAGATTATGGGATCTATATTATCTTCGTGTCTTGAGTCGAAGAACCTGATTATAAAGCAACATATTGGTTTCAAAGGGAGTAGAGGGTGCATCGACGCTCTTTCACATATTGATTATTTTACAAGCAAACCAATTTTCGAACGGAATCAAATAACAACTCTCTCAATTGTTTTCGAAAAAGCATTTGACAGAGTTGGTCTTCATGTTATTTTAACACTCTTGGAATCATGGACCCAAATTTTTCACTTACATCAAATCATTCATGTCGCATCGGCGGTTTAAAGTTAGAATCAACAATCATCTCTCTGATTCCTTTCCGCTAATGAATAGCATTCCGCAAGGATCTCCTCTCTCTGTCATGCTTTTCCAGATCGCTTTCAACGAAATTAGCAAAATTCTTTGCCGTGTACCAAGAGTGAAACATTGTCTCTACGCGGACGATATATACATTTTTATAAAAGAAAAAGACAAAACGAAAGCAATCAACATTCTCGAATCTATTGGACGAGAGATTTCCGCATGGGCAAACTCGTCGGGGGCTAAAATTTCCCTACAAAAATTTAAAAAAATGCACATTTGTCGAAAACAGATTTGCAATGCAGGAAATCTACTGATGCATATTAATGGCTTACCAGTACTAAATGTGCCGACACTGCATATTCTCGGGCTCACTTTTTCCAACAATTATCGTTGGAAAGCACAGTGTCTGCGGTTAAAAAACTCTACTTTAACAAGGGTGAATTTCATACAGTACGTTGCTTGGAGAAGCCAAGCGCATATTAACACTATTGCTTATCTTACCAAAACGCTTGTGTTAAGCAAGATTGACTATGCTTTGATAATTTATGGCAATAGCTGCAAATCTAATATCAACATCCTTAAACCGGTCTAACACCAAGCCGTCAGAGCAAGTTGTTATGCTGTTCGGACGACGCCCATAAATAATATTATAATTGAAACTGGTCTCCTAACTTTAGGAAATAGACTGTATGAGTTAAAAGCTAAAATAGTCTCCAAGCTTCTTAATTCAAACAAATCCATTTTCGGTGATGACGTGAAAAAGACTATTATTGCGAAGAAAATTCCAAAGTCACCATCTGCAATTGACTATTGTTTGTACGTCGCAAAGGAATTGAACATTCCCTTAAAAATTTTCCGCTCTTTTGGCGTTAAACCTCCATGGATTTTGAAAGACTGCTCTTTTGACAATTCGCTGTCTATGCACAAGAAAGAAAATACACCAAATTACGTCTTCAGGAATCTAATAGCTGAAAAAACCCAAATAATGGAAAGCACTGGTTGGAATCTTTTATACACAGGCGGCTCAAAATCTTCCGGTCTGCCACCTGCTTGCGCCGTGGTAGATGCTACAGGACAGGTTCTTCTCAATCACATATTTCACGAAAGTACTTCAACGTTCACAACCGAAGCCAGAGCTATCCTTCACGCTGAGAACCTTGCCCATAAAAACAAACTCAAAACCGTCATTGTTACCGACAGTTTGTCTGTATTACAAGCTATTCGGAACACTTCGACTTCGAGATGGAGCACAATCAACAAATTCAGAAATATAATTACTACACCCGATGGAAAAATTAAAATGTTATGGGTACCAAGTCATGTCGGTTTATTGGGAAATGAGCAGGCTGATCGAGCGGCAAAGTTTGCTGCTTCTGCTCCTCCAATTATGGATGATGTCATGGAAAAGTTGGATCTTCAAAGATACATTGGGAGAAAAGTTAAAGTGAAAATTGCAGAAGGAAATTTACAATACCATCATCAACATTACTCTTCCATTAACCCTCAATTAATTCCACCTTTATATCCAACAAACATTGAGAAAACCAAGATCCAAACATTTTCGAGAATTCGCCTTGGTCATACAATTGCAACTCACCAATGGATCTTGAAGAAGTCTTCCTCCCCAATCAGCAGTTGTCGACAAACTCTAACTATAAAGCACATTCTCTGCGACTGTCTTAAGTTTTCCTTGGCTAGAAGTATTGCTTTTGTAGCGACTAACCCTTTGGACATACTAAAATCAGCTTCAGAACCGAATATAAATTCAATATATTACTTTATTAATAGCACTAAGCTCATTATCTAATGTACACTTATTTATATTAGAGCCGATAGCCTGTGCTGCTAGTGCTCAATGTCTTTGTTTTAGTCTAAGAATTAATTTCATTAGTCTAAAATTATAATAATAATAATGATAATAATAAATTAACAAAACTCAAAAGACGTAGGAGAGAAGACGAAAGAAGAAATCAACAAAGAATGACGGACGTCAAAATAAATTTTCTTCAACCAATTCGAAAGAAGAATAATTCACATTTTCAAATTTTCTTTGCACGCACTAGCAAACACTGCAAGAAGAATTCAATAAAATTTTTCTACGTTTCAAATTCAGCGTCTTTATTGAAGCAAAGACAAAAATGAAAACAGAGGAAAAGTGTTCGATTTTCATTTGACGAAAAATATTGTTATTAAAAGCTAACTTGATTTTTAAATGTAAACACATTATAAGTATAACGCTCCCTCTTAATGACGAACCAGTTGACAGAAATCAATTAACTACATTTAATTATATCCTATACGAGCTCATTAGTATCCCCGCATCAACATAATTTTCTTCTTCGTTCCTGTTTTGTAAAGTTGCACATCTTTGTTCAGGAAAAGAGGCAAAAGGGTTATATAAATACATTCTTGTTTTCATTTAATATCAATTTATTTATTTATTTTACTTAAACATTTTTCAATTTTTTTCTGTTATTATTCTTCTTCTTATTATTATTCTCTAATTAATTCAAATTGTCTCATTTTTCCTTCCACCATATGTTCATCACGGAGTTGTTTTCTATAAATGCAAATCTTTTACCATGAAAAAACACCTGCAGCATAAAAATTGAGCTCAAAGGTATCTGAAAGTGAGCAAAATCAACCAGTGTGAGTGTGAAATCGACCAAAATCAATCCACTCTAGTCTGAAAATGAGCAAAATACATATATTTTTTAATAAAAGTAAATAAAAACTCTGAAATATCTATAGACGATATATTCATTTTAGCTAATCGGGGAATGTTTACCACACATCCCACACAGTTGCGCAAGCAGACAGATGGACAGACGGACGTGCTCAAATCGTGTGAGAATTTAGTGCTGATCAAGAATATATATACTTTGTGGGGTATCTGAATATACGACTCATACTTCGCTGAAGGGTATAATAAGGACTTGGAATTTTAAAACTAGGCGTGAGCTCCGGGGAGAATCCTATGGTAATTGATAGAATCAAAATTTTCCGAATTTAAAGAGGCCGTTTTTATAATCACATTGCAACTAGACTTATGAATTGTGCATTTGTAAAAGGAAGAAGGGCAACGCTTCATCCCAACAGCCTTTGCATTGTCAACCTGTGGCCTGTCAGCTAATGAAAGATTTTCAATGTTTCTTAATTATGAAAACGTTCATCTTTCCCTTTGGTAAATGTATAAAATTTAAATAGTTTGTAGCAGTAGTAGTTGTGATGTAATTTCTGGTACCGTACAATACAATATGTCTGTTCTAAAAATCAAATAGTTTATATTTGAACTAACAAAGTAGAAGAGGTCTATAAACTATACCGAAATGATGACCTTTGTTTCTCCTTCTAGTTTTTTTGCAAAAATTTTGTTTGTGTACTTTGTGTGTAATGTTAGTTTTATTTCCTTAACTGCAAACTTTAAAAATAAAGTGTTGTTTCTAATCAACGATTAGATTATGGTTGTCCTTTTTTTAATATTTTCAAAATTTTTATTTGCAATTCAATAAGGAAAACAAAAAATAAATTTCGCTTTTTTTTGCTTGTAGCTATCATATTTCAACGTACGTTAATTTTTGTTATTTTTATATTAGCGAGTTCTTCTACAAATAATCAAAATAACATATTGTAATTTATAATTTGTGTTTTCATCTGCCCACCGTTGCGTTCCGTTCGATTGTCACTTCGTTCTTGGTCGTTATTTTCGATGAAATCAGCTGGCTTGTTTTTGATTAAAATTTCAATACTCTGCCAAAGAAAAAAATTAAGGGTTCTATAAGAGAACTTTCGTTAAAAACGTAATAATAATTAATTTAGTGATTATTTAATTTAGCAATTATGGTGTTTCGGAGTATAATCGCTCAAGTCGCAGACAAGCGAGTTCCATTAATTAAGTTTCGCAAGGGGGGCAGTCAACTTTTGCCTTCCAGCAGTTCTCCGCATTCACATACGCAGCATGCGGGTCCAAATTCAACAATAGTAGAATCTGTAAATGCCATAAAACGATCGAATTGTTTTAAAACTTTTTCACAAAGCGCCTATTTGCAAATTTCAGCAGCCAACGAATGCAATAGAAGATTGGGAATTACCTTCTCGTTATAAGCGCCTCCCCATAACGAATGATGAAATGGAATATATAAACCGCGGAGGCCCAGCCTAAGCAGGAAAGAATGAATTCTATCGTGAAAAACACTTGAAATGTAGCTACGAATAACGGCGCTGTGTTGCGGATTTGTCAATAACAAAAAATTGTTATGCAATAAATATATAAGTCGGTGGAAAAACTGAGGCACATTTCAATAATTATTTTTCCGTAAAATACATATATGGTTGAAAAGCTTTGAGCGACCAATTCTGGTTTAATTTACCAAATGATATGCCAGCTTTTGCTTCACAATACTTGAATTAACCACCAGTTACTGGCATAGAATATCATAAAAAATAGAGGTTTATTATTTCATAAAATATTAGTCCACAAATATTAATTCTTATATTGAAGCACGTCTGTAAACATAGTCAGTCCCTAGAGCAAAAACTTTCTTTCAACGTGTTTCATGGTTAAGCGTAGAATCCTCTTACAACTCCCATAGTAGTAGAGTGCTAGCAAATGCAGGTGGATATGTGAGCATTTCTTAACTATATGTCAGCGGTCCAATAATGTGGCATTTTTCCAAAAGCTACATCATAAATCTAAACCACTGTCTGGCCGTTCATTTCAATTTACATGCGATCCGAGCATATTATGCAAACATTGTCAATTTTTCAATTGTTCACATTAGGGCTACGGAGTCCGTTAACTCAAAAAAACAATTAATATATGCTAAAGAGGCAATTAATTAAAAATGGCGAATTTTGTTCTTTTGTTGTTTGATTTTCTGGTGGAGCTCCTTTTCTTAACGTTTAGATTGTTATTGGGTCCCCTGGACATATAAGCCACAAATCTATTGGCTTAGTCCATCTCTGTTCAACATACCAAAAAAAAAAAAAAAAAAGATTGTTATTGCGCATTACTTCTTGTTGTGTTTTAAGGTCCGCAACGGATCTTTTTAAACTTTAACAGGGATCGGATCTCGATTTTCAAACTATGATTATTATTTTTGTTCATGTTCACTCATCTCTTTAGGTTAAAAAAAAAACGCTCAAAATCAGAAATGCTTAAAACATGTGGGCTGACTTTTGCTTATATAGGACGATCTCCCAATATCTATGGCAACTGACCCTTCCGCGATATCGATTACATATACCCATGATAATAATAATTTTAATTTAGAGTATTTTTTAATTTACTTATACATGAAATTCAGTGAATTAAAACCCACTCAGATGTAAATCTCATACTAATTATTATCAAAAATTAGTTTAAAGTGTACAAGGAGAAGTGAAGAAAAAAAAGTTAAGTAATAATTCATGTATAAATAAATAAGAACAAAAAAGCATGTACACAACTAGCACAAAGGCGCAACCACAACCGGAAGAAAACACCAAGCATAAGTCTACGTTTCTCAAGTAGCGGTAACGATAACAAAAGATACTTTAACACGCGGGTCGCAATAGAAATTGTTAAGGGCAAACAGCAAGAATTGCTTTTGATGGCATTCAATTGAATCTACACAACGCCTGCAGGAAGGAGCTTTCAGAGCCGACGCATCCTTAAGGATTTGTTTAACCAAACACGTGCCTAGCCTTTTTGTAAAGTAAGGATCCTTAAGCTCTTTGCACCACCCCTTGATAAAATCTAGTCCTAGCTTTACTTAAAGAGAGCTAAATTAAATAATAGGGGTCCTAAACGGCAGCTTTGAGGGACGCCAGACCTCACGAAAAATTTAAATATGTTATTGTGTGATCTCTATACAATAGGTTTTTAGAATTATCTTTTTTGGGCAGTACGCCGTGGTGATTCATTATTTCGCTCTCGGGCGTTTAGCTGCTATTGCCTACTTGGTCGTCAACTGTATTTCCTAGCTAGAACAAACAGGACGCTCGCCTGGCCGAAAACACTGACGATTTTTTTTGATAGAATATAAATGATTTTATTTTTATGGAACAGTCTTTAATTACAATTTTTTGGTGTTTTTAATCTCACTTAAAATTACCTGGTTGTTTTTGCTACTAAAAAAGTGCTTAATTGACAATTTGGGTGAAATAATTGCTGATTTGTTATGCTCGTTCAACAACATATTTCGTATAGCTAACGTAATGTGATATATTGCTGAGCGGGCCACAACCAAAATGAGATGCACTATGATGAATGTGCTGACTTACAGTAGCCTGCATAAGCCTTAATGAAAGTATTAATTGAAGCGCGAAACTTGGATTCTCAAATATCGACAACGTCTGGAGTAGTAATTATTATTAATTGCGCTTCAATCACGTAATGTTCATAAGGCACTTTCGTAAAGGACCTAGTTCATAAGAAAAAACTTTAGAAAGAAAAATTTGTGTTTGTTTTGTAAATTTGCTCAGTTTTTTTTGCGGCTTCCTTTATTTCTCCCAACAACTCTATATCCGCCCACTCCGGTTGCACAATTCGACATTTTTGATGTTTTCTTAGATGTATGGCTAACCACAAAGGCACATGCACTGTATTCCGGCACGAGTAGGGCCCAAATTACCTGAGGTTCAAATGAAATAATTTTTATTTCATGAATCTGCAGAAAAGCGGACAGCCTTAGTCCTAACCATTCAGATAAAAAATTGTTCATGGAACAAGTAAAAACAGCTTTCTGTAAATATGTATAATTTTAAATATAGTGAACGCGTTTAAAATTAATACTTTGTTTTAGGTTAAGAGATGATAATTTCTATGTTTATTCATAATATGTTTTAATTCTTGTTTTATTCATAATATTGTTACGCAATTCGCTTTCCGGGGATACGGTTCGTATCGCTGTATGGTGGATATTCATTTTAAGAGAAACACACTTGCACGTTTTCACTGCAAGACTTTTATTTAAAATCAATTTGTTTAAGGATTGGTAGGTATTTACATTTTACTTTGGCAATACTCTCGACTTCTCAACTTTATTATTCTTTTTCGTTTATATCCGCTTGACTCGCCTTCCGTAAACAGTCTATTTGTATACATATTTACAAGCATATTACTATTACCTTAGTTCACGGCTTTATTTCCCATCCGTTAGCCTGTTTTTCCGCTAATCGTGTTCCGTGCCGGCATCTGCATGCTGCGCCGTGAATGTGCAGTTAGGGAATTTATTCCCTTTATAGGGAATTTATTATTTGGGAAAATCAATTAGTTGGAATGAACTGGATTTGGAATTTCCGCACCAATATTTTTTGATACATTTTTATGTAGACTTTATTGTATTTGTATTTCTACAATTTTCTAAGAGATTTAAAATAGGGAACAACTTAGTTGAATTTGGTGGTTTTATTAGAGCTAATATTTATTCTTTAGCTAAATTCTTCTCTTTAGTTTATATTAGCATATTGGACCACATCTGTAACATTTGGTTTACTTCAGAATTTTCGTTAAGAAGGCAAGCTCGCGTTGTTGGAATTGTTGAGTTCACTCACCGAAAAAGAGATTGACGTTGATCATTTCCATACATACTTTGTGTTTGTTTATTTTTTTTGAAAGAAAAAAAAGAGGAAAAAGATGGAGGTCGGATCGCGTGAAAATAAAGAAAATTTAAGAAAAGGGATTAAAAAGAATAATGCTGAACTTTTATCAAAGAAAAAGATTCTTGAAAGTGGAATACCAGAAATCTGCTAATTTAACAAAATAAAATTAATATAAAGCATTATTAGATAAATTTCTACCCGCCTGAGTGGCCGAGTAAGCAAAAGTCTCGACGACCAACTCGGTGTTCGTGGGTTCAAATCTCAAGTACGGTAGAGTTTTTTAATAAAGCCGAAAAGATGCTAGTGCTTTTAAAACTTTTGACTTTGAATTTATTCTCTGGCTAAATTAATAATAATAATAATAACAAATAAATTTCTTTCCATGAAGGACGGCAAGCAATTGATAAATTAAAAATACAAAAAAAAAAAAGTATCGGACACAAAATATATGTGAATTGATTTACAAGAAAGAGACGAATTTGAGAATTAATAACGAAGCGGAGGAAACAGATGACAGTTACGAAAGATATTGAACGGAAGTGTGATGTCTGCGGCGAGAAAGTTGCTTTGTAAAATAACTAAGAATGTGTAATAAACATTAAATTTAGTTATAACTTCATTTATCTATGCCTAATATGTGTATACTAAAGAATTTCAGTAAAAAATTCCACGGTATGGCTGTTTGGAACTTTATTTTTTTTGTTGTCAGGTGTACATAATCATTTCTTACAAACAGAAAATATAAACAGCAAAAAACATGTTTAAGAATAGTCATCTTGTTGCCTCGACACTGTACAAAAATTTCAAATAGGAAAAAAAACACTACTTAACGTCATCATTATTTTCAACCTTGGCACAGGTGCCAAACCGTTATCGTATGAAGTGGCAATTGACCATTATCTTATGAGGTCTTTCATTTAATTTTATTCCGTTGCACTCATCATTTTTGTAAGATAGCGTTAGAGGTCTTCGGACCCAAATTTGGGTTTACCAATAAACATCATGGGCCAAAGCAGGGTGAAGAAAGGCCCAGGGCTTAGTGTATACACGTTCGTTAAGCTAGATTTCATTCATCTGAGTGTTCGTTTACGAGTAAGTATGTGCTATTCGTTTAGGTTTAAACGTCTGACGAAAATATAAAATTCTCTCCACATCTTCCGAACTAGATCATCAAAAGAACAAGTCATGAAGTAGTCGTTAAATCATTACCATCCATAGATTTACGTTGGTAAAGTGGTGCCCATGATGAGGACTGATAAGTTTGGAAAAAGAGGATTTACAAACACGCAATGTTACAAATGCTTCTTCAAAATGTTTATATTTTTCTGAACTCATATTTTTATATTCATATGCCTCCAACTTCATGTACCCTCTAATTTTAACATTCATTTTATTACATATTTTGTTTTATAGTTTCGTAGTTTCCGTTCTCATTCATTTCTTCATATCTTCAGTTCTTTTATTTATATTTTCCTATTAGTAATTTTAAAATTTATTTTCTTCCACGTTTTCATATTTATGTATCCTCTAATTTAATGTTCATATTCTTCTGCTCTTCCATAACTTCAAATTTTAACGTCCACATATTTTTTTTAATTATTCAATATATTCATATTTTGATACCTTTATTCCTCAATTCTTTAAAATATTCTTATTTTTAATATAGACACTTTTAAGATTTATTTTATAAAATATATAAGAATGTTTATAAGATTTGAATTTTTATTTTGATGATAGTGGGTTATCGATGGCTGCCAAAGTCTCTGTATCTGACTTTGTTTAGCATATTTTGCAGGTCAGAAGTGTTACCGTCTGCATCAAAGAAGAGTGGTTGAGCGTCTAGGGGGGGGATGATGGTGTAGATTGGTTCTAGTTCTAGATAGACGGTGCGTTGCTCTGTAGGAATTATTTTGTATATATGAAGATGTGGTCGAGATCGATTTTATCAATATGTGTACAATATTCGGTGCAAATATATATATAGTATTCGCATTTTGAATGTCAACCTGGTTGGCTGCACCTTGTTTGATATTTTGGATAGTCGGTTGTAGTGTGCACGATGTGTTGAGTAGGATTACTTTGCAAGATCTTCTTTGATGTAAAAGGACTATAGCGATGCCCGATAGGATCTACACGGGAACGTCGTCCACAGGATCGTCAAGTAATGAACGATTTGTTTATGAATGGTAGATTTTATTGTTATTGGATAGACAATCGTATGATCGTCATGCAATCGGTATTTCGAGTTATTTTGTTTTTGGCTAGTGCGCCGTGTAATATTAATGGAGATTAATTATTTCGTGAACTGTGCACGTGTCGAGTCACCTGAATGTTATTAGAATAAACTGACAACCTATATTCATAGACCGGAAATGATGATTTTGTTCTTAGGAAATGGGGTTCATACACAGTTTTTTTTTGAAGCTAAGACTAGAAATTGCCTATAGCTTCCTATTACGTTCTTGTACCAGTGGAGACGGAAAATTGGTGTCTATAGATGGCATTATTTACGTAGAGGGTCATTAAAAGACATTCAAGGAAAATTTGAAAGAAAATGTGGACAAATTTGGCATTAAGAAAACATTTAAATTCTGACAAGATAGCGACCTCAGGCATAAGTTTCGTTTAATTTAAGAATCAAAGTGCTTCATTATTGCCCAATCACATGTTGGATGAATTTGACCGCCGTGTGCGAAAATACTCAATCTGAGACGTGCAAGATGTGAAAAATAGACTACAAAAAGAATGGAGTAAGATCCCTGTTGTGACGTATAAATAATAGTCAATTTCAGATGGTGACTTTCCAATTCTCTTGGCAATAATAATCTTTCCCACGTCTTCACCGAGAATAGATTTGCTTGAGTTAAGAAGCTTTTGGACTATTTTAGCTTTTAACTCATAAAGTCTATTTTCTAAAGCTGGGAGACCAGTTTCAAACATAATATTATTTATGGGCGTAGTTCAAAAACCATAGCAACTTGCTCTGAGGGCTTCGTGATAGATCGGTTTAAGGATGTTGATATTACATTTGAAACTGTTGCGATGTATTATCAAAGCATAGTCAATCTTGCGTAAACCAACATTTTGGGAAAACATGCAATAGTGTTAATGTGCGCATGGCTTTTTCAAGCAACGTACTCCGTGAAATTCACTCTTGTTAAAATAGACTTTTTAACCGAAGACAGTGTTTTCCAAAAAGTGAAAAAGTGAACCCGGGAATATGGAGCGTCTGCTCGTTTAGCACCGGTACTTTTAGCCCCTGACGAGTTTGTCCATGCCTTCGTGCTATCTTTTTCTTTTGTAATAATGTATATACATATACATCGTCCACATAGAGACAGTGTTCCACTCTTGGTACACGGCAAAGAATGTTGCTAATTTCGTTGAAGGCGATCTGGAAAAGCGTGACAGAGAGAGGAGATCCTTGCGGAATGCCTTTCATTAGTGGAAAGGAATCAGAGAGATGATTGTTGATTCTAACTTTGAACCGCCGATGCGACATGAATGATTTGATGTAATTGAAAAATTTGGATCCAACATTCCATGATTCCAAGAGTGTTAAAATAGCACGAAGACCAACTCTGTCAAATGCTTTTTCGAAATCAATTGAGAGAGTTGTTATTTGATTCCGTTCGGAAATTGGTTTGCTTGTAAAATAATCAATATGTGAAAGATCGTCGATGCACCCTCTACTCTCTTTGAAACCAATATGTTGCTTTATAATCAGGTTCTTCGACTCAAGACACGAAGATAATATAGATCCCATAATCTTTTCTAATACTTTTGAGAGGCAAGATAAAAGAGAGAGTGGGCGATAATCCGATGCGATGGACACATTTTTTGACTTTGCAATTGGAACAACTGCAGCCAGTTTCCACATGCAGAGTATACGGCCAGTCAAAGATGCCTTATTATATAGGTCCAGTAATTCCGTTTTACCTCAATTAGACAGAGCACTGATCATTTGGTATGAGATTCGGTCTAGACCAGGTATCCCCCCTTTGATTTGGAGAGACAACTTTCAAATTCTATGGTAGATATGCAATTTTGCAGGGACACGGCACATCTGTCAATAGCATTTGAAAGAGAAATTGTAGTCCTTTTATTTTTGACAAAAGGTTTGAAAAAGTTGCTGTCAGAGGAGTATTCGCACTACATTTGTCCAAAGTAATTAGAAATCTCATCTGTCAGTTAAAGTTCCATTGGGATTGCAAATAGAAGAAATTTCGTTCAGATTTGAAGTCTAATTCAGTCTGTTGTTGAGTTTGTTCCAGACAACTTTTATTGAAGTATTTCCGTGAATTCTTTTCGAAAAAAGTTCGAAACTAAGTGCCTTTGATTTTCGTAATGCCTTCATGAATAGAGCATTGGCCTTTTTATATAATAGCAAATGATCATGGTCAGGAAACCTTTTAAAGCGGTGCAATAGATCCATTTTGTTTTTCCTCAATAACGAAAACGTGTTGTTCCACCAAGGAAGCCTAGCTCGTTTAAAAGAGCTGTTGGACTGAGGAGTAGAGAATAAGCAGATGTGCGAATCGCTTTAGGCATAATAGCAGCGTCATGGTTGCAGTTCCCGTTAAATGGCTTTGAATTCAGAAATGACTTGGCGTGATTGGAATAACTGATCCAATCCGCTTTATCTAGGAGGAATTTGGCCTATTTTGATGGAGTAAAAGAGGACATTGAAAGTTTGAGATCAATTATGATTGGAAAGTAATCAGTATTATGCAGATCATCAGAAATAGACCAGGAAACCAAAAGAAGAAGTGAGGGAGAGCAACATGTTAAATCAATATGTGAAAAGGTGTGATGAGTTGAAAAGTGCTTTGGTTTTCCAGCATTTAAAATGCAGAAATTGCTTTGAATGAAGGCCTTTTCTAAAACAGTATCACAGGTGTTGTTTACTGTAGAGTCCCATATGGTATTCCAGCTATTAAAATCGCCGCATAT
>NW_023998567.1:36915-75614 GCF_014805625.2 Glossina fuscipes
GAAAAATCCAAATTTTTAATTTTTATTCTTTGAGGGGATATGCCGGATGGTTGTCTATTATTTAGTAAATTGGGAAATAACCACTCACTTGAAAAGGTATGGGAACTGCTGAGGACAATGACAATTGCTTTCAATATTTTATTTTACTTTTATGTTTGTAATAATTTTGTAAAGAAGCTAATTAGTTTTTTCTCTTTTTTGATTAGTTTAAAAATATTCTGCAGCCTTTGGCTAAAGTTTTTTTCTGCACAATTTTTTTTTATCCATGTAATTTTTCTCCTATTTTATCTTTGCTCAGTTTTTTCATCTAAATTTACTTGCACATTTATTTATTTATTTTATTAATGAAATTTAAAAAAAACTGAATCCACCTTCAATTGATACGCAGTATCCTTCCGCGGTTCTATGAACATTTAAAACTGCGTAGCCATGCTTTAGAATTGTTTTGCCATCGTTGGTTACTATTGTGCTTTTAAAGAGAATTTACCGAAGATGTAGTAATCCGAATGTAGAGAGGCTTGCTGGTCCAATTATGGATTACTTTCATTTATTTCTAAGCTTAGCCATTATAGCAGCCTATGCAGATGATGTAATTGCTTAAATTTAAGGGCAGATGAATGTTGTCGCATTTTAGCTCCTTAGCTATGTATATGGATGGTTAATTGATATTACGGAAGGCACGTGGATTGTTAAACCAATATCGCCCACTTTCAAAAATTCCTTGCACTCTTTCTGGCTTGTGTAAATGTTGTGGCCCTGATATGTGGAATTCAGTCCATCGGCCAGCTTTAGAATGTATTGGCCATACGGATGATGAAAAATGCGTTTTAGTTATCGACTCAGCCTTTTTCCATTTCAAATCGTTTAAATGAATTTTGTGAAAATATAGTCATGACTCCTTGGATAAACGGATAATGCTAACGTTAACACTCATGTATAGTATTCAGAAAATTAGTCTATTTGTATACAAAAACTGCTTTTTCTCTATCTCATGGCAGATCGAAATAAGGCAATTTTTTAAACATGTAGCAAAATCAAATCCATTATAGAAATACTTCGATTTATTAGGCTACTACTGGTTAATTTTCAAGATAAGTTTTCAATGAAGGATTCTTTAAATTAATGCGGAAACGCTTTATAAAATGTGACAAATTTTTTCGGTTAAATGTATTAAAAGCTGTAGTTGGAGAAATATTTTTTTTGCCCACCTACACCGAAAAGAACTCTCCAGCTCTCCTTGGACCGCATTTGTTTGTGATTAATAAATCGGTATAAATCGGCAAGTTGTACGTACACATCCGGTACATCCTGAATTACTTTTGGGTACATTTATGTGTTTGGATTGTCAAAGGGAAATACCTGGCGTTCGATTTTCGCATATTTTTCACCATTTTCTGTTAATTCTTACCATATATTCATACAAGTGCTTTTATATAATATATAATCTTATATATATAAATGCATAAGAAATAAGCATTTATCTCCTCTTGAATGTCTCCTGACTAGTTTTATTCAACTTTTATAGACCTGGCGTTCGATTTTCGCATATTTTTTAACATTTTCTGTTAATTCTTACCATATATTCATACAAGTGCTTTTATATAATATATAATCTTATATATATAAATGCATAAGAAATAAGCATTTATCTCCCCTTGAATGTCTCCTGACTAGTTTTAGTAAATTTGGAAATTTGCTTGGAAAGGATGTTTGTTGTATTATACCAATGGCGTTGCAAAAATTTTCTGCTTGCTAAAGAAAAGCTAAAAAATTATTTAGAAATTCTCATACAATTTCGTGAAAATGAATACAAACCAAATTGACAGTATCTTGCAACTGAGCTAATCGATCGGCCATATTTAATATATGAATTTGAAGACCTTTCTTATCTTTTTTTTGGATATGGAATAGACATGTACTAGACCCACTAAAGGCAAAACGCATGAAAATAGCAAACAGTGTTCACATTGAACGTTTTCTGGTCCGGAGCATGGTTCGTGGAATACTAAAAGAGGAACAAGAAGAAAAAATAAGCTATTGTTCTCCTATTATTATTCTTATTTAAACATTCAAACTTAAATAATTGAATAAAGTATCTAATCATATTCATTCATTCGACCATAAGAATAATGTAAAGCATTCTCTTTGAAAGACTTTCTGCAATTGAAGTTGGCTTGCCGTAATCTAGAAGAAGAAGAATTTCTAAGATTTCAATAGTTCATAGTAAGCATTCTTGTTCATTTGTTCATTATTCATAAGTACGTAGCTATTTCGTTTAGATTTCGTTTTTGAAACGGAGTTCGATTAGAAGACATTGCCTTGTGCTTGCGTCTGGGGAAAAAAAATAAACAAATAGTTAGCAATGTAAACGAATACAATTACTCGCGTATCCCGAAAAATTGTTCAAAGTTTTACAAGACTATATAGGAATTAGCAAAACATCGTTTTTTATGTATCTAACAAGTAGAATAAGACAAAATAGTTGAAGAAGCAATCAACATTTTTCGAATCTGAAAGCTATTTACTTAACTTTATACGTCATATTACTTTATTTCAACTCTTTTTTTTGTATTATATTGTACGGAATTTCGATTTGTAACATACATTATTTTCATTAAAACGAAAAAAGAGCAAGGAGAGGGATTAATTTTTAATTTAATTTCTCAATTGTTTTATTGAAGTGTATTATGTCAAAGATTAGTTTGCGAGTGATAATACAACAATAGGGAAGGTAGGGACATTCGGACGATGTAATAAAATATTTAAAATTGTTCTTTTTTTATTAATATATTTCATAAAAAACAATCGAGGTAAATGACAACAAACAATGGTTTGAGATGTAAAGGAAACAACATTTATGTAAATAACGAACATATGAAAAACGGCGATAAAAAATGGGTTGATTAATATAAAGAATTTATAAAAATGAATTTGGACTTCACTAACGCAGTTAAACAAAGCAAACTTATTCTGTTATCCACACTGCCACTTAAGAAACGTAGATTTATATTACGAAAAGGTTGTACATGTTTTTGGTTAGACCTATACTTGAGCATGCCTCTGTTGTGTGGTCTCTTTCATATAGTTGCTACGTAGATTCAATTAAATCTGGTCAAAAGCAATTCTTGCTGTTTACCCTTAGGAATTTGGGTTGGGACCGGATTGCCCCTGTTCCACCCTATGAAAATAGGCTGCTTCTGTTATCCTTACCGTCACTGGAGAAACGTAGATTTTTTCTTGGGGTGTCCTTCGTAATCAAATTAATAAATGGTACAATTGACTCGCCCGCATTACTTGATGAGATGAGCTTTAATGTCCCTAACCGCATTTCTAGGCATTTTATCTTTATTAAGCTTAGTCAATGTAAACTCAATTATGAGCTGCTTAGCCTGCTCAGAGTTGCTTGCAGGAACCTAAATGATGTCTATCACTTTTTCTCACTATCGGACCCTTTAAGGTCTATTAAAGCAACTTTGCTTAATATGCGCGATTTACCTTTGTCGTACTTAAAGTAACATTTTATTCTTAATATCTCATTTTTTATTTAAAATAATATTGTTTTGTTAAGGGGTTCACTTGCAACCTGAATCTGTTCCCGTTGCGGGTGTGCTTCTGTGCTAGCTGTGTACATGCTTTTTTTATTTTTTTTCTTGTTTATTTATACATGATATGTTAAGTTACTTTGTTTTTATTATTCGTTTTTCACATCTTTCTATATATTGTACACTAGGATAATTAGTATAAGATTAACTGTTAAGATTTACTTGAATTCGACTGTTAATTTGGCTTAGTTGAATTTCATGTATAAGTAAGTAAATAAATAATTAAGTAAATTGCTTAAACATTTTAATTCGAAATACATACTTTGATCTGAAAATAAATAGACTTTATTCCTTTTTTTTATTTCTTATAAAATAGTGCAGACCACTATTAGAAGTAATATAATGTAAAAAAGATTTAAAATAAAACATGTTTACTTCTTCTTTTCGCTTTTTTTTTGCCATAACACAATGCGCTACTCCGTTTTTTGAGATCGAATATCCACTTTTCCAATGTTTAACAAAACTACAAATTAAGTCCGCTCTCATTCATGTGCAAGAAAAATGAATGCAATTTTCGTTTATATTTACATATCCAAAAAATAACAGTTGGCTCTTCTTTTTGATAACTTAACGAAAAAACCAATTATTGATAAAGTAGTGATCCGTTATTAGTTAACTGCTAGTGCTAATTTTTAGCTAATGCTTCTGTTATGTAATATTTTTTATGAAATTGGAGTAATATTGTATATTTTAACTTTAGTTTTGAATTCGACTGGTACTTATTCATTCTTATTGTGTGCATTGTTCTTCGCAAAAATGCGCTTAAATTTGTCTTTTAAGGGCTTGTGTATTGTATATTGTACTATGAAAAAATAAATGGGAGCGTGAACCATAGAACATTAAAGAGATTTGCAAATTTTCTTAGAAAAAAATGGGCATTTGGTGTAAAACCTGATGCCCAATTGAATAAAAACATCTGGTTAAACAGCATGAGGTTCGTTTTTAATACGTTTTTTAAATTGACGAAGCTAACAATTGTATTATTATGTTGTACAATTATATTATTTCCTAAAACAACGGCAATACGCTTTTTTGCATTCGCGTGCGTTTTGCTGGACGTCGTAATAATGATAACGATTCTTCTAGGGAATTGATTACTTATGTGCCGGTGGTCAAATTAAAAAATTTGATAATTAAACACTAGTGATGGTTTTGATCAAAACGAGGATTGAATCTAATGCGCAGAAAAGGCTTCACATCCAAGATTGTTGATTTCTTATGCCTTAAACAGTTTTTTCTTCTAGTTCAATATTGGTAAGTTCTATTGTTTTTAGTTTTTCTGAGCATGAGGAAAATAATCGGCAACCATAAATAATAAATGTATATTAAAACAACATATTTATTGTTATCGTTGCGATTTGACAATAAAGGCAAATAATGTATTATATAATAGAAGCACATAATCGTAATATTTTATGCGTCGTCGCCATAAAACAAAGACGCACAAGAAGTCGTAAAGCAAGCAAATAAAAGGGATTAATAAAGATTTATGTATGAAGACATTATAAAAAAAAGGAACTCCAGTCGCACGACTTTAATTATTGCCATCACAGTAATTAGCCCTTCTAGTGCGTTTTTACATTTTCCTAAGTAGTTCTTCGCAATAGATACAAGATTTTAAATGCCATATTAAGGTTATTTGAACGACCAATAGTAAGCATTTTATAATTTATTTGCCCTAACGCTTTCTAACATTCAATAGTTGTGATTGCAAGTCCACGAGGAACAATTGGATGAACTGCTCCATTTCATTGCGGACCTTCCGAATTGGCGCGAAACGACATCTAAGGCGCTCCGCAGGAATGTGAAAAGCAAAATAAATTGTGAAAAGCCATAAGCTTTAATTTAAGTTCAATGGATTTCCTCAAGAACGCAGCGGATAGAGGAAAGTAAATTAATTACAATTTGCATTCAAATATTCCATTTGTATTTATATTATTATTTTTTTATACTTTTTACTTCTGAAATGGGGGGATCATAAATCATTAACAAAAATTAGATGAGCCAAAAAAAATTATCTTTAAGGTAAACTAGAGGAGAGCCGCACGCGGATTTGCCGCGGTAGATTTGACTGCCAATGAGGAAGAAATTGTACAGTTAGCAAATTTAGAGGCAACAGTCGCGAATTAAAGATGCATTGAACGTTCTATCTTGTTTTTATTTTGATTGTTAAATATTTTTTTATTTTTAATTTTTTTGTCTGGTTCAGCTGTTGATAAGTTAAACAGTTGTGTTTGGAATTTACTTTGTTTTCAATTTACAACTGTTATCTCTAATAAGAGTAACTTTAAACGGCCAATATTAGATCAAAACAACTAATACTAATGCAAAACGTGAGCTATTTAGCTTTCGCGTAATTTGGCAGATACGGGAGAGTGTATTTAACAGCTGCTGGGCGTATGTGAAGCAAAAATCCGGCAATCATTAAACAATACTTAGTGTTAACGCACACCCATTCGCTCGGCAACTCTGCATGAAATAAGACGCTTTCTTGCAGAAAATTCTTGAAAAATAAATTTTTTTTCAACAAAAAAAAGAAAAAAATTCTCCTTTTTTTTTTTGTTTCTGAAAACTCTTAAAGTAGTGAAAATATATATAGTGAAGTTGCGGCATTTAAACAAAATCAACAAAGGCTTCGACGTCCTTGTGCTTCTCCGCAAATTGCGCAGCACCACCTGCTGTCTTCAACCTCATCCTGACAAGACTCACTTCGTCAACTCACCCGTACATTGGACATCAAGTAGCGGCGATTCCTGTCAAATTCTTAAAACTGCTTTAACTTACAAGGCTTTGTGCTTCTCTGTCTCTGTCGGTTCCACCAAAAACGGCTGATTTCCATATCCCTTCTTTTCTCGGTAAGTCAGTTGATCCTTTTCTCTTGCCTTTAATCTAGCACGAAACCTAAAAGTCGCCCGCCCCTCAAGGGGGTGAGGCTCTCAAACATGTTATCAAACGATGATGATTTCGAAAATTTTGTTCGGATCACGCATAGCAAGGGTTCATTTAAAAGAAGAATCACAGCCCAGAACGAAGGTCTCAAAAAGATCATCTCTGATAAGAACAATTCATCTGTAAAAGACTTGACTGAGGATGTCAATATCACCTCCTTAAAGTCCCCGATCGCTCCCTCTAGGAATAAGACTCCCAATAAAGACAGCTCTGTGAACAGTAACAATAATAGTAGTCCCATAAAAGGAAAGAGCTCTGACCCAACTAGTCCAAATCGTTATAGTGACGACACGACCGGTGAGTGCTACGTATTCATTGAAGTATGCAACAATAACCTAGAGAAACCTTTTCGCCTTAACTCAGATTTATTTTTTTTCGAACACATCAAAGATCTCAAATTGGATGGTTTGATTAATATCAAAACCATCAGCAACGGCAAAGCCAAACTTGGCTTTGCCACTGCGGTTGATGCCAACAATTTTATAATAAACAATGATTTTGGTCCAAATTCTTGCAAGGCCTACATCCCTAGAATTTTCACATAAAAATTTGGGATCGTAAAAAACATTCCACCTTCAATTAAGGAAGAGGACTTTCTCAACTGAGCTACCTCTGATATTGAAATCATTTCTGTTACAAGAATCCTCAGAAGAGACCCTGCAGACAGAGAAATGTTCATCCCAACAAACAGCCTAAAAATTGGTTTCAAGGGTAAACTAATTCCCAAGAGTATAAAATTCAACTATTGCAATATTCCAGTTGACTACTTCATTCCTTCCGTCAGGCTCTGCTATAATTGCGGCCGATTTGGTCACATCGCCAAATTCTGCAAAAGTAAGGAAAGCAGATGCCTGCACTGTGGCAAGTCACCGGCCTGTCCTACGGACTCATGCCTCTCAATCAAATGTCTAGGTTTCGGGTCGCTGGACCACAACGTAACATTTCGAGAGTGTCCAAAAAGAAAGAAAGAGGAAAATTTAAAAAAAATTTTAACCATCCAGAACTTATCTTTTAGAGAATACAAAGAGAAATTCTCTAACAACCCATACAATTTACTTGAAAACTATGACGTAAACTTCCCAGCAATGAAGGACAGCAATGCTCCTAACAATATCAGAGACCCTACTATTGATACAAATAATATTTTAATTAACAAAAACTTCAATGCGGTTTTAAAAAATAAAACAAGTATTCCCAAGTCCTTGCATAGAATGTCTCTCAAGACGCCCTCGACTTACAGTAACAAGTCGCAGGAGCCAAAAAAACCTACCCCGCCCCCTGAAAAGCATACTTTCATCAATTACCATAAATCCACTGAAATGGAGATAATTCTGGAAAAGATTTTCAAGATTCTCTCCATCTCTTCTCAAGAAGACATGCTTAAAACCATCCAAACAGAAATAAGTTCCCTTAAATCAAAATTTGATCTTTTAAAACAAGGTACATCTGGGTCGGCCCTATCATGCTCTAACATTTCTCATGACGTCCTTCCTACAGTATAACATACAAAGCTTCAGGCGTAATGCCCATTCTCTTGATTTTTTCATAAATTCCAACCGAACTGATTTCGCCATCTTGAGTGAAATCTTTCTGTCCGATGAAAAAATTTCCGATCTCAAAATCTCAAATTACAACTCCGCTTATAAATGTAGAAGTGACGGCTATGGAGGTGTTGCCATCCTTGCCAGAAAAGGCATATCCTTCAAACAAATCCCATTTAAATCGACTGCTGACATAGTCATTATCAAAACCTCTTGTCTAAAACCTAATATCGTCATTGCTGCTTGCTATTTCACGCCCAACATCCCCATTCAATCTTTCCGGGATGACTTTAATCGTCTCTGTGATATGCTCAATAGTTTCCACAATGTCATAATTGCAGGAGATTTCAATGCAAGACACCCTTGCTTTGGTGACTCCGAGTCAAACAATAAAGGCAAAGCCTTGCAAGAAATCATTAAAGCTAGTAACTTCTATTGTCTGAATGATAATTCACCAATCTATTTTCACTCTACGACCAACAATTGTGGTAGCGTGTTGGATCTTACTTTCACTAACGCAACCCATCTCACATTCAAACGGGAGGTTAAAAAAGAAATTTTCCTGGGAAACAGCCACCATCTTCCTATTCTCTTTAATGCCACCTCTATTACCTCGTACAAGATAAATGACTTTATCTCGAGGAAAAAACTCCTAAATAATCATATTCACGTATGTCTTGAGCCACAGGTCGAATCTATCCAGTGCTCATTTCAACAAGAAATAATTAACGCCAAATCCGACATCCAAATCTCGAATTCCTACTCACCAAAACCTTGGTGGAACGAGCTGCTCACTTCACAATTCCGTAGATTACAGGCTGCTAAACAAAAATTTTCCAAATACCCCAATATTTCTAATTTTGAAGATTTCAAGTTATCACAAAAAGAATGGAAGAAATCGATTAGAAAAGCCAAAAGATGCCAGCGAGCCCTCGTTATCGAAGAGCTATGCTCAAATAGCAATACAAAGCCATTCTGGAAATTTTTAAATGGTCATCGCACCACAAAAAAGAAATACAAGCACCCCATTTGGGATGATCTCAACAACAAATCCTACCTTGAATGGCTGAAAGCTCAAGTTCCCTCGACATGTGGTCTCCAAACCTCCTTACTTAACTCTCGGATGGAAAACATCTCTCCATTCTCCCTTGATGAACTCATGCACGTCCTTAAGTCGAAAAAGAAGTCCACAGCAGCAGGCCATGACGGAATCAAATATGAAATGATAAAGGTCCTTCCCATGCCAAGCCTTCTAACCCTGCTATCTGCTATAAATGAGCGCTGGATGACCAACTCGTTTCCCACCGTTTGGCGTACAATTAAAATAGTGCCCATTCCTAAACCCGGAAAAGATCTTGAAATATTCACCAACTTCAGACCCATATCCCTCTTGCCTGTTCTTCTAAAAGTTACCAACCAAATGATTAAAGAAAGACTAACAAAATTCCTGAATCACTCACACCTTCTCCCGTCAAGGTCCTTTGCTTACCAAAAAAATATCGCCACCGGTATGTGCCTTAATGAAGTCCTTTTCACAATTGCAAATGAAAAAGCAAATGGGAACCAGGTAGTCATGCTTTGCTTAGACATTAATAAAGCTTACGACTGTGTAAACTTAGCGAAACTGGACCAAATTCTATCTGATTTTAAAATCCCGACACAAAATAGGCATTGGGTTCTCAACTTTCTTTCCTCGAGAACTCTCGTATTAGATTCACATACAGTCGAAGTTTGTGGAGGCTTACCTCAAGGTAGCTGTCTCAGCCCAGTTCTCTTCAATTTATACACAGCCGGTTTACATCAATTACAGGACAATTCTACCCATTTATTTCAATATGCTGACGATTTCCTCATCATCTCTGCTGGAAAATCATTAATGGAAGCAGTCCGTAAACTCGACACTAAAGCCAATCTTTTTCACAAACTTTGTGCAGACTTAAATCTAACTTTCAACCCGGAAAAATCAAAAGTCGTTCGCTTTGCTAAGGATCCCAAAAAAATTTTTTACATTACAATCAATGGTATAAAAATCAGTCCGTCTTCCTCCTTTAAATTTTTGGGCAGAATAATCAACTCAAGTTTAACCACGCATGAGCATTACAAGGATAGCCTCGAAAATTGCAACACAGGCGCAAATGTCATCAAACTTCTGACCAACATTCACACCGGACTCCCACCTAGGAAAGCATTAAACGTTTACAAATCTATTGTTAGATCCAAAATTGAATATCCCTACTCTACATCGTGTAACGCTCCTGCGTATACATTAAAAAAAATACAAACCTTTCAACACTCAATCCTAAGACGTTGTACCGGTTTGTCCCCCTCAACACCAACATCAATTTTACGTTCCATCTCTTATGAACTCCCCGTTGCTAAGAGAATTTATCTTGTAACTGCAAAAGAGCTTCTCAAGGTAAAAATCTTCAAACCTGCCTTCTTTGACGAGGTCGCTTCCAGACACAATCATGTCATCAGTAGTTACTCTAACTGCTTCAAAAAATTCAGTAACATCTTCAATAAAGTTAACTCAATACCCTCCTGGAATAATATTATTCATGATAAATGCGTAGTTGAATTAAACTTACTTAATTCAATCACAAACTCAAAAAAAAATCGATCAGGGTCTTGTCTTCGAATCGCTTGTCTGCAAAAACTTAACCACTTCGTCGAAAATAACTTCAAAATATACGCAACGGATGGATCTATCAATTCGGACATCTCTAGTTTTTCAATTATTGAATACCCAAACTTACTTATAGGAAAATTTAAAGTTCTACAAGAACTATCATCCACTTTCATTGAACTTCTGGCCATCAGACAAGCAATCATCCACGCATCTGAAATTAAGCTGAAAAAATTTGTAGTTTTCTCTGACAGCAAATCTGCTCTAATTTTAATCAAGAACAAAGACCCATTCAATAAGTATGTCTTCGATATCTACAACCTTTTAAAAGACACAAGTATTGAAAAATGCCACATCATCTAGATCCCACGTCGCTGCGGTTTTAGTATCAATGAAAAAGCTGACTTCCATGCTCGTCAAGCAAGGTTCGATGGTACAGTTTTGTCCATAAACTACCCCCCCAGCGAAGCTTTTCTGCTAGTCAAAAAACTCATCATAAAAGAATGGAAAGATGAGTATCATGTTTTAGCTAGAGAAAAAAGTGACCGGCTGTTCTACAAAATTTACCCTTTTTTGACACCCACGCTTCTACCTAAAGGAAAATTCACAACATGGGAATTTAAAGTTCTTCACCGTCTTATGAGTAATCACACCTACGACAAGGTCTATTTTAAAATCATCAAAGTCTCCTCCTCTGACATCTGTGAGGATTGCAATATTACTGAGTCTGCCGAGCACCTTATTTTTGAGTGCAGGAGGTTTGACATCCTTAGACAATCTTTCAGTATATTTAACCTGTATAACAATCTATATGAAATTTTTCGTGCTGGTAACTTTAGGCATTTGAAGCAACTGACTGCCTTTATCAAATCAGCTGAGTTTTCATTCTAATTTTACATTTAGTATTTCTATTACAATCACGAATCGCCTACACTTTTTCTTTTATCGGCATTATTAGCCGGATCTTGACAGTACAGTAACAAGGACGGTGATTTATGGATTGACAGTGGAACAGAGCCTCTCATTGCGAACACTCTGCCACATCAGTCTACCTATGCTTAAATTTTTTCATCAATCGCTCTCAACTTCGTTTCTGGATTATGGATCTAACATTAACTTAACTGGTCCAATCCATCTCTAAACAAACAAAAAAAAAAAAAAAAAAAAAAAGTTAACGCACACGTGGTTACCCCCCTGTATTCTGCAAAAAATTAAAAACAGGCAATAAAGGTCAATTATTCTTAATTAAAATATACATTTCAAAGCAAAGCGTTTAAGCAATTGATTTATTTAACTGTGTCACTAAAATTCACCGCTTTTAAACTACCTTTGTAAATTTTTTATTTGATTAATCAATCAGTAAGCTTTTCGCGTTTACTATAATTTTGATTGTCGTTTTTTAAGTATATTATGTTTATTTCCATATATTTAGGTTTGCAACCATATTTTTTTGTTTATATTTACATCGATTTGCTCACTTTTTCTTAAATAATATGGTAGCGCGATTTCTCAATGCGTCGTAAAGTAGTTTGTTTCAGAGCCAACGTTTGCCATTTGTAACTATGACTACGATAGATCAGTAAAGTAGGAAAACCCTATTATATTCTGAAGATCGTTGGAGCGCACCTGTAACTGTTGTACACAAAAATGATGTGTATATTGTGTGTATTTTTAGGTAGCTTATGGATAGAAGAGATTTTAAAGGTAATATATGCTTTCACTAGATTTTCAATGTAAAGTAAAGTAATTTTTCTTAAATGGTAGGAATTGCAATTAATGGGTCATATTGACCCATCATCTCCGCTGTTCCGAGGTTTTTTTGTAGCTTGCTATTTTCAAATGTTTCCATATAGTTATATGGTTGATGTTTAGCGCTTCGCTATTTCCTGGCAGCTTGCATGCCGTGCTTTCGCCACTACTTGCAAATTTCCATGTATAATTTTTACTTAAATGGTATAAGTGTATATGTGTTTTAAGTTTTGATTAAATTTTTGTGCATTTTCCTAATTTTACCACTATCATTCAACTTTACATTCGTTTCATGCGGACTTCTGTAAGGTTTTTGCAGTTTATTTTTATCATATGCTTTCATGAATACTAGATGTTCTCCTTATGTATATTTCCTTCTGTATAAATGTTGTGTTTTGATTTTGCACTTTTACTTCTATTGGTAGATATTTTTTGGCGTTCTGCAGTGAGTAGACTAGTCGTTTTTATAATTTCTTGATTTCCTACATATATTTGTCTGACTTGAATTGTATTCGATTCCCTCATCCTTGTGGCATGGATGATAGGTTTCTGTACTGTGCTATACGCGAGGGCATAATGACGTGTTCATTCATTTCATTGTGCACTTTCTACAAAAGTTAATGAGTATTATATAAATTTATCGACTCCAAATTTGGCAGAAGTGTTTTCAGTTTACGTGATGCTGTGGACGTGTCCTTCGACAAACTTGATCCATTTTCAATAACAACCTGCGTGCAAGAACTTCCAATGTTTCTGCTAAATTTGAAGTCGATAGCTTCGTTTTCACGGAGAGGAGACTACTTACAACAGGTATTAGACAGATGGAAAGACAGACATGCTTAAATCGTTTTAGAATTTAATGCTGAGCAAGTATATATATACTTTGTGGGATCTGTGAAGGTTTCTTCTGGGCGTTGGAAAGGTTTCAACAAAATATACCACTCATCCTTCGGCGATTGGCACATAAATATCGATCAGTTACTGCATGCATTTCAGAATTGAAATTTAATTAAGCGGGCATTTAACATAAATACAAAACATATATAGAAAATGTCTGGGTGGCTACAGTCGATAAATAATCGGAGAGCAGAGTGAAAGAGTATTGTTCAAGTTCTTTCCTCATTATGCTCCGCTCTGCTATTTGCTTTTATATCCACAACTAAGGACTTTCACTGTATAAAGTATCAGCAAAAACAGCCACTCCCGCGTAAAAAGTACCCGAAATTGTTAAATAACAGAAAATAGGAAAGAGTGCATCGTTTGAACAGCTCAAGGCCATATCGAAAAGAGAAAGAGCGCTGCCGCAAGTGTATTATATCTAAGGGAAACTACCTTAAAGGAAGCAAAGTAGGTATTGACGAATAAATATTTTTCATTCCTTAAGCGATTCTCAGCTTTTTGTACTACTTGTTTAACCATTTGTTGGTATTTAATGTTAATTTAAAATGTGGTTTCAATGTGTCATCAACATTTGTTAACTGACGATGCAACTGTTTTTTCTTTATCAGGTTACCAAAACGTTTATGAAAGAGCCTTATATTATGTACCGGAGAAATTTTCATACCTACAAAACCATCAAAAACATTATCAATGCATGTAAATGATTGAGGTCGAGGTGCGACGATCATGCAACCCATAGACAATACACAATAGTCAAGAAACACAGTTTTAAGTCAGTGGGCAAAAGTTTTATATCCGAAAACAATGTGTCTGTTCAAATAAGGCATCCTATTTTCAAATATGGAGCGGAACAGTGGAGGATTTGGTTGCGAAGGATCAAACGAATATGTTGTTTTTTTTTTTTTTATCGAGTCCTCGGAAGCGATTGCTGATGCCCGTAGCTCTCGTTAGATAAGTAAATGAATTGTTATATGTCTGATGTCCTTTGACATGATTCAATAGCATAAATGTATGCTGTAAAATGGGCAGAGCAATTTCATTGCAATCATCAAAATGGAAATGTTAAATTTGCGGATTGTTGATATATTTTTGAAGGGACATCAGATCGACCATGAAACGTGGGAAATGACCAAGACGCAATTTCCGAAAAAACCAGTCAGGAAATGTTTACTCTCCGTTGTCATCTTCAACAGCTACCACTTCCTCCTCACTTCAATCACTATTAACTGAACCGTCATCAGCATTTGAGGAATGTTCTTCATCTTCTTACTTTCCATATCGTCAATTACGTTTCTTTGTTCTTCATCTGAAGTTTCTTCTTCCGTTGCTTTTTGTTCTTCATCTAAATTTTCTTTTTCGTACTCCTCCGCGGATTCACTTTCAATTCTTTCTGTTGCATTTCATTATCATTTAAAAGATTTTTGAAATGATTTTTAAAAAAGTTTAATGAGCAACAAAGCTCATTAGAATAGCCCGAGGTAGCTGATTCCACTTGCGCCTTTATCGCAGCACGCTGCTTCTGTAATTAACTGAATTCATTGAAATTTATTAATTAATTTACAGATCTTAGCTTGCCTTTGGCAAATGGTTCATTATCTTGTCTAAGGCTGATTCTGGGGATTCATGCTTGAGCCATTCAAAATTCTTTTTGTACGCCGCTGATGTAAATTAGTCTTACGACTTCCACGGATTTTACCTAAGTCGTACGCGAAGAAATTTTGAAATAACTTACGCGATATGAAGCGGGCGGCGAATAAAGGTATTTTCTCCTTACTTAAGGAACTGCGAGTAATAATTTTCTCTACACGACATAGGCAACAATCTGGATTCTATATGTAACCCACAGATTCGACGTTTGCAAAATACAATAACCTCGTGTCTACAGCTATTTTTCCCTCGAATTCACGTAACATGCGTCGATTTGTAAACATTCACAGCTTGTTCTTGTTCAATTTCTTGGTGTAAGATGCTTGTTCTTGTTCAATTTCTTGGTGTAGGATGCTTATTTTTGTTCAATTTCTCGGTGAAGGATGCTTGTTCTTGTTCTCATTCTTGGTGTAGGATGCTAGTTCTTGTTTTCATTCTTGGTGTAGGATGTTTGTTCTTGTTCATTTTCTTCGTGTAGGATGATAGTTCTTGTTTTCATTCTTGGTGTAGAATGCTTGTTCTTGTTCAATTTCTTGGCGTAGGGTGCTTATTTTTGTTCAATTTCTTGGTGAAGGATGCTTGTTCTTGTTCAATTTCTTTGTGTAGGAAGCTTCTTCATGGTCTCATTCTTGGTGTAGGGTGCTTGTTATTGTTCAATTTCTTTGTGTAGGAAGCTTGTTCTTCTTCTCCTTCTTGGTGTAGGATGCTTGTTGTTGTTCAATTTCGTAATCACGTGTCCGATAGCAGGGATGTTTGGTGTAAGCCGCGCGCTAAGAAAGAAATTTTTTTTATTCATTATCGTTACATTTTAGGGTTTAGTCGGCAAAATATGATAACATAAAAGGAAATGATCCAAAATCCTAAAGATGGCCAATAAATAGTACGAATAGCTAGTCGAGGTAAAAATCTCCACGAAGTTGAGACTGCTGATACGCAAACTGAGAATTTTCTGGGTAAATGGAATAAATTCTAATATCATACATGAAGACTTTTTTATCGTTTGATAATGTTTGTAGCAGTAACTATGCCCACAAAATTCAGAAAAAACGTTTGGGTTAAACGAGGCAATTTCATTCCAGTGGAACCAATCGAAGAAGGCGATAAATTTAAAGCAGAGATTTGAAAGATCTTAACAGCCGAACATATCGGAGAATACATCAAGGCTGGTTTTTGGCCGGAATGCTTTAAGAGGGACGATGACTTTCCGAATGGACGTTGAGCAAGTAATTATGTTGAAGAAAGTTGTGATGAAAACGTAGAGGAATCGCCTAAGCCTTTTAGCAGCATTTGAAGATGAATGTACAAGTTTCGAAGATGGCAGCTAAATTAAATATTTAACAATTTACATAGCAAAATGTGCAGATTAGGTATTTTTAATCTCTACCATGTAACTCGATCACATTTATTTTTATAATTTTCTTTTTTTTATACCATTTATATAGAACTTTTGAATTATAAAATATTAAGTTCCATTTTGAACTAATTGCATTTCGCCCGTAATAACAAAGTGATTAGCTTCAAAGAAAAACCGCTCTTCGCAAATTCCTTGGCAGAGAGATGAGGGTAGAATACTAATTATACTCGACGAAGGCGTTAATTGCATATTTAAGTATTAGAAAATAATATTCTTAACAAAAACGGGAAAAGGGTCAATTACGAGGTCTTGCGCCAATCATTGCATTCAGTAAATGTGAAATCAAAAAAAGTCACCTATAGTTAACAAGTTTTCATTTTAATCAAATCTCGGGCTTCTTAAAACAGAATATTTTTAATTTATTGTATAATTATTTTAATATATTGCGTTGAAGGAGATAGGCACTTCCCTTTTTAAATCAAAAACGGCTTTTCTTGTAGCCTAATAATGTAATTAATTAGTCTCGGTTTGCAATGAATTTCTATTGGGTGTCTCACAAAGTTCATTGGGTGACCTTAAATTATTCGGAATACATACATATTCTTATGTTTGAAATGTCGAACAATCTCGAGACGTTGGGGTAATTTCTTTGCTAGGCTTCCTGGATAACGCTAAAAAATGTTTTCGAGCCTTTTTTGGAGTATACAGTCCTTCTGGCTTATTGCTCGGTGTTTGTTCTTTCTTTGTTGGATTTAATGACAACAAGTGATTTTTACGAATCATCATTGGAGCATTTAAAGTGGAATGCCCGATGTTTACATGTTGCCAAGTATTTTGAGATTTTAAAATGGCTTGTTTGGATTCATCATCAAGAGCCAACAATGGTATATCATCGGTCTGTAGACATGCAAACTTTTTTGAATTGTCTTGAGTAAGAACCCATTCATTTAATACAATATTAGCATAATCGCTTCCAATCTCCACACTCCTCGTCGTCTTCAACTTTTTAATTCGAGTTTTTCTCATCTGTTGACAACTTGCCGCTACATCTGGAGTAATATTCCTACTTGTTAAAGATGTGTTAAATTTTTTTTTTTAAGGCAGCATGCTTTGCTTTTTGGAAATAATTTTTTTTTTTTCTTTCAATAGTCACTTCGGGCTTGTTCATGTGTACGACCAGCTGCATATCTTCAGCGTAACAGTTTGCTATCCACGGCTTACTTCACGCCATCCAATTCTGTAGGTTTAGTTGTTACATTGCCATTTCCATAAATTTCAACAAGTTACCTTTGGCTAGCTGGAAAAAGGCCCAAGAAGCATGCAAAACAAAGGGATTCTCTTTATCCATTTTTAAATAATAAGCGATAACTTTTAGCTTGTCAACTGATTTCTTCCGCTTTTAACAAACACTAGATTAATCCGTAATTGCATTTTTTTCGATAATTTAAAAAAAGTAATACACTTCAAAGCTGTTTTTATGATCAGCTGTTCAGCAGAAATCTGAATGTCCAAACAAGAATTAAATTTAATAGTCATATGTTTTGTGACAGATTGCAATGGGTGGTATACAGATTAGAAAGAAAAACACCTGTAAAATCAATGGGTGGTATACACATTAGAAATAAAAACACCTATATGCATGTTAACCATTTATTTTGTTCCATCTAGACAAATATGCAATCATGCCAATGTATTGTGAAACTGAAATGCAACAGTTTTGTTTTCATCTGAAGCTCCCAACACCTATAGTTCTTTTTTTTCCTCCAAAACGTCCAGCATTGTAACACTCGATTCTTCAAGCTCTTGTTCTTCAGCAGAACTTTTGCTTATTTAATGTTCCACATGAATATTAAAATGTCGCTTCTTTTTTTTTTTTTTTTTTTTTTGGTATGTTGAACAAGGAGATGGACTAAGCCAATAGATTTGTGGCTTATATGTCCAAATAATAAACTGTTGTAATTTTTAGTCACGATTACGTATAAAACGTAACAAAAAAATAAGAGCGGCCGTAATAACTGGAGTGAGTATGTTAAATGTAATTGTGTGTGTGTGTGTGTGTGTGTGTGTGTGTGTGTGTGTGTGTGTGTGTGTGTGTGTAATTGTGCTTGTTGAGTTCTTGAAAGTTAAACAGTGTTGCAAACTTTGGCTGAAAACGAAAAGGAATGTTATCGTAATTGAAAATGATTAAACGCAAAAAAAAAAAGGAAAGAGGAGGAAAAAGAAAAATTCTAAAAGGATAAATTAGCTTTTCTAATAAAGCAAGTTAGTTCCCCGAGATGGTGTACATTTTTTGCTGCAAAGAGATCGAGGAGACAGCCATATAACTTGAAGAAGCTAAAAGAATTTCTAATGCCATCAAGCCTGTGACATCTGAAGATTAGATGCTCAGCAGACTCAACAACATTGCAAACTTCACAAACATCACATGGTATAGCGCGAATCATTTTTAAATAAACTTTGTCATAAGTATGACCACTCATAAGTCTATAAAGAATTTTGATTTCCCAGGAATTGAAAGAAGATACGGAGAAGGGTTTGAATTGAAGTGTGGGATTTAATTTATAGAAGAGGCGGTTGGATTTAACGCGCGCGATTTCTTTAAATTCGTCGTTTAGCTGTTGAAAGATGTGGTTGCGAATTGCTCGAATTGCTTCATTCGGAGTATATTTGATGGACAAACTTGTCCCATCAACACGAGCTCTCCCTGCATGAAAGTCGGCTTTTTCATTTAAAAAAAAGCCGCAGTGGCCAGGTACCCAAACGAGGTGACAATCATCCACTTGAGATTCATGCAACATCTTGTGAATATCAAACGCATATTGATTTTCTGCATCTCTTTTATTTATTAGAAGTAGAGCAGACCTGCTGTCAGAAAAAATAACGAACCTTCTGATACCATCAGAAATAGCAGCCTTAATGGCATGTCGAATGGCGAGCAACTCAATAAAAGAAGAGGAAAGTTCCTCTTCCACTTTAACTCGATGTACTGTTTCAGATAGATGTTTCACGACCGAGAAGCCAGATTCATTATGACCGACAGAACCGTCAGTGGCATATATATCGTATCCGTTGTTGTAGTAAAAAAGGAGCTTTTCTTGGCATAACAACCTTATACAGGAGAAGTTGACATTTTGTTTTGAGGTAGAGATCGATTCGAGAATGTTCATGAAGACTCTGCATTTGCTGGTAATAAAATTCGAGGGGGGAATTGAATCCAACTTATCAAAAATATGACGAAGTTTTTGGTAGCAAAAAGTATAGCTGCAAGTGACACTGTCACTGAGAGATATAATTTCCTGAAAAAAGTAAGGATTTATCATCTTGACTTTAATTAACTCCTTAGCCGTGCAAAGAAGGGCTCTTTCGGAAACCGGCCATTCACCAGATATGACATTGAGAATATGTTGAGGAGTTGAGGGGGTCAATCCAGTACAACGCTTCAACATTCGGTTTTCAGATGCTTGTATACGTTTTTCAATATATTTTGGGAAATTGCAACATGTGGAATGTCCAAATTCAATTTTGGACCTGACTAGAGATTTGTAAACGGTCAAAGCATTTTTGGGAGGCAAGCCTGCCTGATTGTTTGTCATGAGTTTGATGATGTTGCATCCAGACTGACAATCTTTGAATGCCTTTTCATAGTGCCCACGAAAGGTTAAGCTGTCATTTAAAATTCTCCCAAGAAATCGAATAGATTTTACCTGATTAACTTGGGTACCTTTGATGAGAAGTCTGATTTCACGTTTAGAACCTTTGGCAAAATAAATGGTGTTTGTCTTGTTGGGGTTAAAATATAAATTAAGATCAGTGCATGCATCGAAAAACAAGTTCGCTTTTATCGAGAGGTTATTGACAGCTGCTGGAAAAGATGAGTCCGCAGATACGATTAGAAAATCGTCTGCGTATTGAAAAATGTGAGTTTTGTCATCTTGAAGATCATGTAAAGAAGCTGCGTACAAATTGAAGAGTATGGGGCTTAAACAACTGCCTTGTGGGATACCACCACATATTTCAACTTTTTCGGTACCCATCACCAAAACACGCTTGGATAAAAAATTCAGTATCCACAGCCTCATTTGAAGAGGAATCGAAAAGTTTAGGAGAATTCTGCCAAGCTTAATCAAGTTGACACAGTCATAGGCTTTGCTGATGTCAAGGGAGAGCATGACAACCATTTTCCCTGCTTTTTTTAAGCTGGCTATGAGAAAACACAGTTCATTAACGCACATATTCGTAGATTTGCGTTTTTGATAGGAGTAAGACCGAGTTGGAATAATGTTCTTAGTTTTCAGGAAAGCTGTTAGTCTCTCCTTAACCATGAGGTTGATGGTCTTTATGAATACAGATATTAGTGAAATTGGTCTGAAGTTACTTAAGTCATTTAAGTCTTTACCTGGCTTGGGAATGGGAACTATTTTGATGCAACGCAAATCAGAGGGTATACAGTTGGTGGACCAGCAGTTGTTAATTGCATGCAAAAGCATGCTGACGCTTCCTCCAGACAGTGCTGTGAGCATGTCATACTTGACTCCATCACAACCTGCAGCAGTAGCCCTCTTTCTGGAATGTAAGACATACATTAGCTCATGTAATGAAAAGGGTGTGTTACTGATACTACTAAAAGGAATTGAAGGCATTGTAATAGGATTAACAATTGGAATGTAGTTCTTGAGCATATCTAAGTATTTTTTATTATCACGGTCATTCCATACAGCACATCCACTTAATTTTCGACTAGAATGTCGATGTCCATTGATATAATTCCAAAAGGAACGTGGATTGCCGTTACCACATAACTCTTTAATAGCGATGGCTCTATGTACCCTTTTCGCCTTTCTAACTGCCGACCTCCATTCTTTCAGTATTTTCATATATTCAATGTAGTTGGCTGGATTGGCATATTTACTCATTTTTTTCCTTGCAGCTTGGTATTTGCGGAACAGTGTTGACAGTGAAGGATTCCACCAAGGTTTAGGTGAGAAGGACTCAATGTCAGGAAAGTTGGTTCTAGCAGACATGATCACAGACTGAAAGGCACTTTGAATTGATGATAAATCAGAAGGAAGATCAACTTTAGACAGACGGTCCATAAGGATGTTGCGTGAAATGAAATTTTCTATTTTCTTGACGGAATTGTTACAACTGTGGAATATAATGGGGGAGTGCTGACGTTTGCCAATGGAAACATTGGACGTGTTCCAGTTGAAAGATAAAATAGTTGAGTTCGAGTAAAAATTTTCAAAATTGTCTCTATTGGTAGTTATAAGATCAGACCCAGACTCCATACGGAGACGGGCTGATGTTGTTTTGGTTGTTGTCACAGGGAACACAAAAAGAAAAAATCACAAAGAAAAAAAAAAAAAAAATAATAATAATAATATGTATTGCTTCTTAGTTTTTCTCTCACGAGAGATTCCTCCTCCTTCCCTTCTTTTCCTTTTTAAAATTGTTTTCTTTGGTTATTTTATTACTTTATTAAACCTCTTTTCCTTTTTTCAGATTTTTAAAATCTCCTTTTTTTTTTTTTTTTTTTCACTAACACCGGTAAACACAAAAATTATCCAGCTGCCGTTTGCGGAGATGATGTGTTGTGTCAAGTGTGAATGAAATGTCGCTTTTAACACACAAATTTTACAAGAAAATCCGAAGCACTTTGATACATAGAACTAAACTAGCGCAAACATACATTTGCTTACAAGATTAAAGGGTTGCGCAAAATATTACCATAATTTCTTTTAATACAACTCCGCGCAACGGATTACGTTCCAAAAAGAATAGCTCGACACAATGTCCACATATTTAATCTGTTTTTAAGAAACTAGTCTGTTCTGTTAGAAAAGAAACTAGTCTGAACATAAGCAGAAAGACAACCAAAACATATAGAGTATTATACATTCAGTGAGTACACATTTCAATGAAGACGGCTATCTGTCATTGGCCAAAGGTTTCCACGTGAAATTTTTTTTTTAATTAAACTTACGCATAATTACACCTCACGCTGTTCTTAACAGAACTGCCCCCAACCATATACTTCTGCACCGACTGTCAACACACGCTGAAATAAAAAGCTTAAGGTCCAAAGAAACATTTGAATAGGAAGCTGCGTCAAGATAACGTAATCGTAGACTTTGGTGATATCCAAGGAAAACATGACAACCTTTTTGACAATTTTGGTCAGACTCGCTATGAAAGAGACAATTCATTAATACACATATTCGAATTTTTGCGGTTTTTTATACGTTTACTCTCAGATGCAGGCAATTTTTATACAAATACATGTTCAAGTATTGAGAATAGTAAACAAATGTGGACGGTTATTCTGACATGTTTGGAATTATTGAGAATCATAGACGCTTATTTTCAGTTGGCGGCAAATTTTTATACGCTTATTCTCAGTTGTAGGCCTAGAAATGGTGGCGTTGGTGGGCAAGGAGGAGGATTGGTTATATGTTATCTATTATTAGCGCAGAAAATTGTCTCGAAAATAACTGAATCAATTATTTTCTTTTCAATTTTTTTTTTCCTACACATTTACATATATTTGAAAAAATGTAGGCGGTGTCTTGTAAACGAGTTTATGAAGAGATCAAAACAAATTTGAAAGAACGAAAGAAAAAATAACTCGTCAACCGTAATATTTTAATATGAATAAAAAGTACAGAAATGGGCTTGCGATTATTGCACTTACGAGAATTTTCCTTCTTCCATTAAATATACAATGCGCAAGAGAGCTAAACCTTTATTAAATGAGGATATTTTTCGTTAAGTTAACTTGGTTTTTGATTTGAAGGAAGAAAAAAGTTAACAAAACCTCTTTCTGCGGCCTTTAATACATTAGTTTAAGTCCTCCACAAAATTCTATAAGAAGCGCATTCAGTTTTCATAGGATTGGTTATATGAGAAGAGGTGTAAAAAATTGTCCCCGCCGAACAAATAAATGAGCGAACTTCGAATTTTGTTGCTTTAGAGACCAAGTGAAAGAGTTTTCTAGCTAACATAGTATGTTTTGTGTTTAATCTTTTTAGTTTATTTCTGACCGCTCCGAATTTTAGAATGTAAATATTGGAAGTAACTAGTTTCTTTTCTCATACACTGACATGGAAAATCACCAAGCAACAGCAATTAAACAAAAAAGAAATATATCTTAAGTTTCGAAATGAGTTTAATTAAAATGAACCAAAAATCAGAAAATTCAGTTTAAATTGACATCTGCAAAACAAAGATATTGTGATTAATAAATTTTGTATATAAAGATGATGACAAACTTATCTTTTCGCTTACGGAGGTATCGCATTTGCTAAAACGATGAGTGGAGGTGTATGCCTGCTTTTTAAACTAAAATGAAATAGAAGTAACTAAATAAATTATAAATAAGAATAAGTAAGGATAAACGCAAACTTACCTTTGACATGAAGCGAATCTTACATTACGACGAGGCGATGAGCCAAGAGTTGGACTGAATTTTGCGGGCGGACTTCTTTATCTAAGGTAAAAAATTTGTATATAAGTTACAAATACACTAATATATTTCTATTATATTTGATTTACCGTTTATTTGTGGTTCTCCAAGCCCGATTCTCCGAGTCAATTTCCTCACGGCCTCTCGCAGTGCCTCATTGTCCGGCACCACTCTCTCATTTTTTTCTACTTGCTCGCCTTCTGGTTCAAGGCGTTGATCCTTCCACCCCCCTGCTGCCGCCGCTGATGTTGCCAGTCGCTCGTCATCTTTTACATTATAATCTAAATTTATTAATAATATATTAAATTTAATCTGAACTCTGTTACTTTTTGTCTTCCGTTTGAAAATTTTCTTGTGGGGAAGAAAATAGCAGAATGTATATATTTATTTTTGTTTTGTTAATGGTGTGCAACAGTGATAATATGCGTTAACTCAATTAATACACAATTAACATTTCTTTAAATCTAAAATAAAAATATAAATATATATGAAAATTACTTAATCATATAAATTTTATTTAAAAATACGACCATTTTTTTTCTTACATATTTTTAATAAAAAAATCTTTCAAATTGGTATAATTTAAACGTTCATTTAAAGTAAAGTTATCATTTCACGGTGCTTGGTAAAATGGTTGCAAGAAAAAGAGCGATTTTATGCTGTAGTTGTGGCACGTTCTTTCTTACTGGCAACAAGTTCGTCCGCATAATTGTCCGTCCCTTACCAAAAGTGTCGCTCACCTGTAACCATATAAATTCTAAAGATAGTTGGTTTCTCTGTCCGATTCGTCTCTTAAGTACCTTACAATATGTAAACCTACTTATAAAACGATAGTCTTTCCATATACAGGCGTTCCTCGTTTAACACGATTAATTCGTACCGTGCTCTATCGAATCCGTGTCATACGAACCTTTTCTGTTTTTTTATTTAACGTAAAACGTCGCATAGATTACCTTGTCTTTCCACTGTTGAGAGCTTTAAAACTGCTCGTTCCGATGGTACTTACAAGGCTTTTGCGTTTATTAGTCCATCAACAGCGGCATCCAAAGATGAATACAGAGTTGCAATTGTAATGAGTCGGCGTACGAAGCGCCTCGAAATGTTAAACGAAACAAAGTATCTTTATGAGTTATGCCCAGAATGCGTTCACAAATCAATAGACTTTGGACACGCGTTGCATCAATGCCGACGGCTATATTGTCTAATTCTTCTAATGTTTGAAATTCTACGGCATTACAATAAGCCTCCCGCAATGGTACTTTCGAAAATTTTTCTTTTGTATATATATGAAAATAAAAAATTTGCATAGTAAAGAAAAGAACTAATTGAAAATTTTTTTTTTATTTACCAATGAAAGGTGTTTGAGACGCTCGTATATGTTGAGCAAGTCGCCAATGCAGTATGGCTACTCGGCTTTCATGGTGTTCGTCCAAAAAGGTGAAACTTATTAATTCATGAGCTTCTGCTATTCTTTCTAACGAATACTCTGAATTATTTTTGAGATAATCAAAAATTTGATGAGCATACGCTTTACCGCTTCGCGTCGTACTTCACGACTATAACTACCGCACTTCACGACTACAAATAAGTACCGTTCAAGACGTAATAAAAGGCATATTAAGAAAATATAGACGCTTGCTCTCAGATGCTTGAGAAATTTATACATGCAACAGCTGTTAATAAACAAATATAGACGCTTACTCTTTAACTATGAAATATAAACTATGAGTTCTTTCGCATTTCATTCACACTTGATACAACACGTCATATCTGCAATCGGCAGCTGGATAATTTTAACAAAGGAAACAATGTTAAAGGCAGAAAAGGAGGGAAGGAGGAGGAATCTCTCGTGAGAGAAAAATTAAAAAACAATACATATATTAAATTTTTTGTTTTTCGTTGTGACTTTTTTTTTGGTGTTCCCCGTGATAACAACCAAAACAACATCAGCCCGTCTCCCTATGGACACTGGGTCTGATCTTATAACTACTGATAGCGACTGTTTTGAAGATTTCTACATGAACGCCACTGGGCACACCAAGAGATAGAGGATGGGTGAGAATAATCTTCTTTCATCTCCCAATGGAGAGGATAACGCAAACGTTTCAATTGCGCCTAGCAAACAGGCTATCGACAACCACTCTGATTTGGGTGCCACAGCCGCCCCAAATCTCGAGATCAATTGGTACGAATGCCTTTCAAAGTGCAATTTCGTCGTTTTTGTCGAAACATGCGCAGACGCAGAAAGAAATCGCATCAATATTAATTTCAATCTCTACTTTTATGATTACTTGAAGGATTTCAACATGTACGGCTTACAAGAATTAAAAGTCATTAGCAAGGGCAGAGCCAAACTGCTTTTCAGCTCTGCAGCCAATGCCAACAATTTTGTTACGAATAACGAATTTACTAAAAAGAATTTAAAGGCGTACATACCGAGGTCTTTCACTGAAAGATTTGGGGTTATTCGAAACTTCCCATGCACATACAGTGTCGATGATATAATTAAAAACGCCATATCCGATATTCCGATCAAGTCCGCTGTCCGTTTTCAAAGAAGAAATCTCAACAACAAAGATGGGTGGATTCCCACAACCAGCATCAAAATTGGCTTTAAAGGGAGAGCCCTCCCTAAGGCAATAAAATTTAATTATTGTAATCTGCCGGTCGAATACTTTGTACCCACTTTAAAGCAGTGCTTTAAGTGTGGCAGATACGGTCACGTGTCAAAATTCTGCAAAGCTAAAGAGAGCAGGTGCCTTAATTGTGGGAAGTGTCCGAAGTGTGTGAACTGTGAGACGATGAAGTGCTTGTCCTGTGGTTCAGGTGAGCACAACACTTTCAATAAGTGTTGCTCTAATAGGGAACTTAAATCAAATATCAACAGGATCATGGCAATTAAAAATCTCTCGTATAAAGAGGTAAAAGAAAATTTTTCCGCAAATTATTTCGAATGTCTCGATGACATCACCTATGACGACAATTTCCCTCCACTGGACAACACGTCTGCAATTTCATGATAATCAAAACACCAACAAAATTTTAACCAAAAATAAATATAATGCTGTCGACAAAAGGACATCGTTTCCTTGCAAATCTCCTCTCAGTTTACCAACCAAGACTTCACCCTCCAAGCCGTCTGAAACAAGTCTTCGACGTCTGATAATTGCAAACAACTATTTGCAGCCCTGAGAACTTGAAAGTTTACTGCTCGCGATTCAAAAAAGTATCCGTGCGATGATCCCTTATAATTTTATTAAAGAATTTGAAGAAAAAATGTCTGTCTGTGCCATTTCTTGCCCCAGTACTATGAGGAAATCCGCTGGGGCTCTTTCTCAAGTTTCAACATGATATCCTTTTTACAATATAATATTCAAAGTGCCCGACGTAACCTATCGTTTTTGGATTTTCCTAAACTCAAACAAGGTTGATTTCTGCATCTTAAGTGAAGTTTTTCTGAAAGATGAAAATTGTTTTGCAATTCAAACCCTTTTCTGTATCCTCTTTTAATTCCTGGGAAATCGGAATTCTTTATAGACTCATGAGTGGTCACACTTGTGACAAAGTTTATTTAAAAATGATTCGTGCTATACCATGTGATGTTTGTGAAGTTTGCAATGTTGTTGAGTCTGCTGAGCATCTAATCTTCAGATGTCACAGGCTTGATGGCATTAGAGATTCCTTTAGCTTCTTCAAGATATATGGCTGTCTCCTCGATCTCTTTGCAGCAAAAAATGTACGTCATCTCGGGGAACTAACTTGCTTTATTAGAAAAGCTAATTTATCCCTTTAGAATTTTTTTTCTCATCTTCTTTCCTTTTTTTTTTTCTTTTGTTTTTGCGTTCAATCATCTTTTATTACCATAGCATTCCTTTTCGTTTTCAGCCAAAGTTTGCAGCACTGTTTGACTTTCAAGAACTTAACAAGCACAATTACACTTAACATGCTGGCTCCAGTTATTACGGCTTTTTTTTGTTACGTTTTGTACATAATTGTGACCAAAAATTACGACAGTTTATTATCTGGAATATGAGCCACAAATCTATTGACTTAGTCCATCTCCATTCAACATACCGAAAAAAAAATAAACTATGAATTTTATTATAAACAATAATTGTAATGAAATAATTCATGCACATTTATATTTTAAAAAAGTAATCCAATTTTAATATTTTGGGTGTTTATCATTACGAGTTCTTTAGATATTTAAAATGTTCCTGAAAAACTATACGGTATATCGAGATAAACACATAATATCTTTATGTTTTTCTCCACTACTGGTATAGTGGTAGTGTATGACGAAAGTAACTTAATATTTCCGTATATTTTTGGTCTTCCTCAAAACGTGGAATTTAGAATCATCTAAAGAAGTTCTATACAACATCGTATAACCTTTATTTTTCGAGAATCTCATCCATTGAATTTGCAGCCAAGAGACAGACACCGTTATGCAGTAGAAAGGTATGACCAGATACTACAAATTTGTGGTCTATCGTTTCAATATTATTATTTGATGACTTAGCAGTGTGGGAAAAAGTTTGAAGAGTCTGCTTTTTGCTTATTTATTGCTTATAAATATTTCGCAGCAGCTGGCGGATGTTGCCTAAAACCAGTGAAATGATCAATTATTCTAGGAAGAATTTTGGATACCTATCATCTCCCAAATACTGCGCCTCATGTTCGCTGTTTCTCTGGGCATAAATTTGATATTGAAATTTCTGTGACTTTCCAATAAGATTTGTTATCTTACCAAGGTAATTTATTTTATATTGATTCATGTGATTCTAAAAGTAATTTCGCATGAATGTCAATGTTAATATCCTTATCTACCGAGCGGTGGGTCCTCTTATTAGCAGTAGACTTCCAAGTCCTATCTGCCCATACATTGATGGTACGCCTCCAGCGTCACAGTAGATGGAAGATCAGGAGCTCTAGGCACATAAAGTGTTATATAAAGAAATTGATGACTGTGAAAGTAAAAAACTGTAAAAGGGAGTAAGTTGATCATTTGATTGGAAACGCTTATATATGCTGATGACATGATTTAAAAGCAGAAAAGACTGTGAAGTAAGCTGTTAAATTGTGGGAAAATATGAAGAATGCTGAGATCATGAAGGCACATATACTCAATTTGGGAAGTGTGGTGTGGCGAATAGAAGTGGTAACATTCACACAATCAAACAGGATATGATCAGTGGATTGTAAGACTCTACATACACATAAAGGGTTGTTTACTAAGTTAATTTTGAATAGATGATCATTACATCTCGTATGGTTAAACATCAGACGGTTAATAAGACAAATAACGTCGCGTCTCAGTCCGCAATTGATAAACCGAAGCGCTTTACTTTTTTGTGGATTTGTTGTCAAAAAAGGGATTGGATACTTTTTGTTCGTTGTTCTCAGACCTTCAAAAATAACAGCACGATTACTAAAATGAGATGGGCTGGAACACGCAATTTCGTCTTCGTGTTGTTGCCAAGGGTACCCATGTCACTGGGCATCCAGAGAAAGTGAAAAGAAAATGTATTAGACTTGGGGTTATAAAGTAAGGATCTGATTTCTAATATGTAAACGTGAGTTTGCCTTGTGAGAAATGATTGTAAAGCGGATAAGATAGGTTGCCTGACACTATAAGGAATTTCTTTTGAGGTTGAGCACTTGCTAAAGGAATAGCTTTCAGGATCGGATGGCATTCAATCGAAAATATATTGCTACATGGGTGGTTTGAGTAGTAGGATTCTATGTTAATGTCTGGAAGTCAAAAACCGCCGTTTACAACATCGGTCTTCCATCAGTAAAGATGAGTGAAAAATGTTCCTATTTGATATTGACCAAGTTCGAGTAACGGTAGTGTACCTCTGCCAGAGTAACTGTGGGTTTTCTAAATGGTAGCAACCTAATTAATGGGCGAAAATATTGAGAACCAAGAGGAGTTTTGAATAACCTGTGTACACCTGTTGCTAGAACGTTGACGTTATTAATTTTGTCAACAAAAATTTTACAGAAGGAGGGGGAGAAATTGGATGATATGAAGTTATAAATGAAAGGTGAATTAGATGAAAAATTGGCGAATAACGAAACCTTTCTTGCAGAGGCATAACGTTTAGCATCTGCTCAAGGGTCAGCGTGTGTGTAGATTTCAAGCCACCGAGAGTAAGACGAAGGCATATCCATTGGATTCTGCATAATTTCGGAGGGTCCTTATTTGAGATGTTCAATGAGAGCGAGCAGGCGTATTCTAATTTTGGTCCGATTAAGCCAAGACACAGATTATTCACGAAAGAGGGGCCAGAGCCCCAAGAAATGCAACAAATCGATTTCAATACGTTAATGGATTGAAAATATGGTTTGGCAGTTTTGTCAATTTGAGCTGCTGAGGAAAGTTTCAAGTGTAGGACAAAACTTAAAAGGAAGGACCATAGCTGAGCAGAGGAGTAACCATAGGATCTCTCATTTTTTTTGAAAAGACCAAACATTTGGCCCTATTGATTGAAAGCGTGAGTTGATCTGATTCAAAACGAGAGGAAATAATGTCGAGGGCTGATTGCAAATTGCACCTACACAAATCTGAATCAGGGTTAGAACTAACCGACAATTTTGTTAATACATAGATTAAAGCAATGAGGACTATATGTAGATCCCTGAGGAACACCTTTAAAAGATATTCTTTGTACAATGACATCATCATTGCTAATTAACATGTTTTTATAAAGAAATAGGTTATATAACAAATTACACAATTCGGCAGGAAGATTCAAAGAGAGAAGAATAGAATTTAAGGAGCTAATTCTTGACAAAGGCTGAAGTTATTGCTGACCACAAAGTGACGATTTTTCAATTGGCAGAACTGTAACGTCTGAAACCAAATTGAAAACAGCTGAGGATATGTTTGGATTCGAGGTAACATTCTAGACGGGAGTATAATACTCTTTCGCAAATTTGTCTAAGGTTGGAAACAAAAGCAATACATCTGTAAGAATTAAGATTACCTGGCGAGTTATTCTTTTTTCTTAAGGTGCAGCTTTGGAAGTCGTACCAGGAAGTGGATACATAGCCGGTAATTAGAATATTGTTAAATTGTTTTAGTAAGATTAATCTGTCTTCAGTATGCAAGATTTTTAGGTGATAGTTACGAAAACCATCTAAGCCCGGAGCTGAGTCTATTAAGAGATTAATGGCTTTATCGAGTACAGAAAGACATAAAAATTATCACGTTCCTCATCGAGCGAAGCAGGTGGCATTATAGGACCAGAAAATCCAGAAAGTTTGACACAGAACTCGTTAAAGTGTTATGAGGGAATGGAGCAACGGGAGGAAGTGATGCCTCTGAAAATTTTGATAGTGCGCCAAAGATCTGAGATTGACATGTCACCATTGACATGTTCGGAAAAATGTTTTTACCCTGAGAGTATAAGTATATTCCTTTCTAACATCGGCCAAAAATTTGAAATTTATTTGAGCAGAAGTTCTTTTGTATTTATTTACAGCGAATCTAAGTTTGACAGCGACTTGATTGTATGCGGTATTCCAACAAAGATTAGAATAGTATGATTTTTAAGAAATCTCTCGGCTCAGAGCACTAGTGAAAGACTTTGGGAATTTATCAAAGGAACGCCCCGAAGAGCCATTGGTTTGTATGAAGTTTTACGTATAGTGTTGTTAACTAAAGAGAGTTTCATACACTTTGGAACATGTTAATGGCAGCGGGCAATTTCGATTAGACTCTGAAAACTGCATAAGGTGTCCTCCAAGTACTCAGTGAACTTAGATTAAGTGTACTGATCGAAATATCTATGCAAGAAGAGACAAAATTAAAATGAGTAAGATCACCATTATTTAGTAAGACTAAATAGCTGATTTCAAGAAAATCTTGAAAATTTCTGCCTCTTGAATTGGAGAACTAACTGAATTGGAGGACTAACTCAACAAACATTGTGAGCATTAAATATGGTAGATCTGAAAGGAAATAATCTATTAATTGCAGAATCAGAGACACTGCAATTAGGTGGAATATAGCAAGTTGTGATCAGGAGTTCCCCAAAGGAAGTGTGAATGGTGCACATGCAAGCTTCCATAGGTACACAATTTGCGAAATTAGAAGTGTAAGAGAAGGGAGGGGATTTATTAGAAATAAGGATCGCCACACCACCACCATGAGAGGAAACAGCTGAGGATATGTTGTAGATACGATCAAATCAAACTACGTTATAATTTTTAATAGAAAAAGAATCATAAGGCTTACGAAAAGTGTCAGAAAGACAGGTCACGGAGATGTCATTATAATGAAGGTATTGTTCAAGCTGTTTTATTTTTTTGTTACGGATGCTAGTGCAATTAAGCTGAGTTATTTTCATTATTAATTGGAAAGGAATAGGGGAACGAACGAAGGTGATCGTAGGTTTCGTGTGGCGAAGTTGATAATAGAATTTAATTTAGAGGACGGCTTGATGTTATGTAATTTTTGAATACGATTTGAGAGTTAAAATAAATTGGAGGAAGTGTTAGAATCAGTGATCATTTTGTGATCAGAAGGAATATTGTCTGTGATGGATGTCATAGTCTCGCGATTTGAAGATTTTATATTGCAAGGGGAGATGGTGATATAAAGGTTACCATCTTTCTCGTTGGAACTGAGACAGTAGACTCAGGGTGTGGTCGGTTGGTTGTTGGTTGAGGAGACAATTTTGGGAAACTTTCTAGAGGGAATGAAAAGCTATTATTTGCGTGAGCGTAAGCATGTCGACTGAAGGTGTATATTTGCGGCACATGGACGGAGCTCAAAACTGAACTCAAACACGTTAAAAATTATTTACATCAAGATTTCGCAGCAATTATGGAAGAACTATTAAAGGCTTACCCTGAAGTAACCATAGCGTCTTAAAGGGTAAGCCAGGGCTCGTTGGAAAGCTTTTCCCACAACATGACGCACGGCTTGAGGAAAAGGACAAGATCATCACTAGAAATAACGGCGCTGGTGAAAAATCTGATGAATCTGTAGGTGGAACGATGGGTAACCGGATTCAGAACTGATCCAGAGCAGTCAAAAAGTTGCAAAGGACGAAAGAGACTACTTGACCCTCTCTTTCAAACACCTGAAATTGGCCTTTCCAACATCACAAGCCCGCGAGGCGTTCCACCATGCGTACGATATACTCTACGCATCTATGAGTCAACACATGGTGGAGCGAAACATGGGCAAGCGCGTGCAGGCGACTGTAGTGGCACAGCTTGCCCTTTTCAGGATACCAGTAGCGGCGGTATCCACTGAATAAATTTACTTGGATACGCGCTCTTTATGCTACTGACAGGAAGAAACTTCAGGGAGCGCAAGGACATCAATGTAACGTCATTCTAAGGTAAATATTAAGATATACTTCCAAATTTAACATGCATTCATTTGTTTTTATTCCATTTTTAGTTTGAAAAACAAGTCTTAAAAATCAAGTGAAGCTTTCCGGGCGCCGTCTCCGCATCATGAAGATGATTCGCTCTTCTATGGTAAGTTATTGTTTATTCTATTTGTGTTTATCTCTATTTTATCCTTATTCGTATTTAATTTTAGAGATAAAAGACAAGTATAAGCCGTTCAATGACCATTAAGTATAAATTATGCAATTCCTTTCCTCCCTTTCCTTCTTTGTTTTCATTAGTGTGCTCACGTATTTTCTCACGTATTCCGCTGTATATGGTTGAAGGATTTCATCCATTAAAGTGAACTAATTTTTTTTTTACATTAGATGGTTTGGTTTTTTTGAAAATTTTTAAGGGGATATAATATAATATATAAGATTCAAGTGGCATTTGATGAATACTAGCTACCTACACTTAAAGATAAAGTTTGCAATTTAATTTTAAAATTGATTTGATAAAAAAATTTAAATAAAAAAAATAAAAATGAAATAAAATTGGCAACAATATGCATTTAACAGTTTAAAAAAAGAACGCCAAGAATTAGAAGGTTGTAAAGAGATATGAGATTTTCAACATACTATGTAGATTTCATGCAAATCCTTACAAATGTTGCGGTCTAAAAAATAGATCTCAAGGATTCAAGTTCTTTACGGTTGGTTTATTAAGGAAAAATTTTTATCATAAGGTATTAAAAAATAGACGTTTTCTGGCATATGAAATAGAATCTTTATAACAGTGGAAATACGCAAAATAGCCGTACCTGGTTCATAGATTAAGGTTAAGCTTTATGTGCAATTATTATAATGAACGAGTTTTTACCCTGAAGATATTGAAAATTATGCCTTCTTGTCATATAAAGATTCAGTTTCCATTCGGGAGGGTTCAAAAACGTCTCCACCCGATTCCAAGTTTTGACGCCAAATTGGAAAAGACCATAATAATGTTTGTTATGATTTGTCAAAATAAGGTGCTATGTGGAAAGTGATAGAGAGAACGGTCCGATCCCAAAAATTTGATTACAAGAATAACTGAACAGATGAATTAAGTTCTCTGCCCGATGTTGATTTCAGTACTATAAGCTTATGGATACTATTTAATACTGCTGAAGATTGGTTATAAAATTTATTTTTGGCCAAAAATCCGGCACCCGTGCGATGCCCAAGGGCGGGTAAATTTAATTTTATTCAACGCAGGGAGCACCCGTTTAAGACTCGGATATTAGATGGCGCCACTTTAAGTCCTCGTCCTCTTATTTATTGCAAAGAAAATATCTATCGATTTATTAGTATGCGATACGGATCAAAATAGTTGGCCGTAGATGAGAACTAACTAAATTGTTTCTTACATTAAAATAATAAATTAAAATTTCTGCGTATATAATTACTATTCATTATTAAAAACACATTCTCTCACACATTAGCGGAATCGAAACGTTTTAATTTATTAAAAGCAACTCCGTGCTCCTCCGTTCTCAACGTATGGTACTTTTTTATACAAGTAAAGGAAAAAGCCAGCCAACGGCTTTTAGCGAAAAATCAAAGCAATTTCGCATGTGCACAAAAACGTTTGACAAAAGTAATATTTGCGAAAAAATACCGGATGGACAAACAGACAGATTGATAAACAGGCTTAGATCGATTCAGAATCATTTTCAGAAAATAATCGGCATATTAAAACGTGGGTGTATCTGAAGCTCTTCCGCGTCGTGTAGAGTATAACCACAAAAGTGTGTAACAATGTTTATACCCTACACCACTTGTGGTACAAGAGTATTTTACTTTTGTGCGGAAGTGAGCAGAAGGACTTGATATAAATTCATCTTTTATTGCACTGATCAATTTAGAATCACCTTCCAAGCTTGTTTGTCCGTCTGTCCTCTTGTATTTTCTTGCAATCTCGGTACAATAAGGGGTGGATCTCTCACAAATTCTTCTTGGTGTTACAACCGTCCCCACAAACTGAGTATACCCTGTACCATGAATCGTGAATAGAAAGTAAGTTTTAGGAAGATGACAAGATGAGGTTATGTTCTAAATCTCTTATTAATAACTATGCATTTGACTCAATGTACCATTTGGTACGTTTCGCCAGTTTAATCGCACTATCATCTACATTAGTTCGGTTATCCAATAATTTCTTATTTCGATTTTAGATCGTCTTTTTCCACCTTAGCCTTGTTTCGGTCTGATTCTATTTTCAGGTGCCTGCTTAATGCGTTCCAGTTTGGTTTTCTTTTTTTCATTTTTCACTCGCTGCCCACCCAATGAAGTTGCCGCCCTAGCTGTGGCACCAACAAATGCTTCTCCTTCTTTTGATATGAAGTTTTTGCCCACTTGCAGCTTGAGATTTCTCCAATTTTTAGACGTTATTTTAATTTGTCTTTATCATCACTTGCCAGAGTCTTAGGGTCAGTTTTCAATGACGATTTTTTGCTTGACTTTCCATGCTCTATGATCTTATTTTTTCTAACTTTTGCTTAAATGTTGGATTATTAAGTTTGGACCTTTCCGTACGTTTTTCTTTAATTCTATGAACTTCCCGATCTTCTATGCTGAAGGCCACGATAGGCCGTTGAAAATGATCAAAAAAAAGCTTTAACTTTTCGAAGAACTAACTCTCTATATGGAAAGCGTACGTGCTGCTGGCTAAAAATGTTTGGATTGTTATTTAGTTTCCTCAAAGCTAACAGCGCTTCTTGATGTATCTTAAACAACATGCAATATTGTTCTCTTTACATACAATATTTGTGAGTCATTACCACGTCGTAATATGAAAATTGATAAAGTTTCATCTTGAAGGTTTTCGTTAAAACGTTCAGCAGAACTGCCATCAAGTATAGTTTTTCTAAGTTAGGCAGCTTACAAATCTCAAATTCCGTCGGCTGCCGTACATCCAAAAGCAGATGCATTTTATCTATGGAAGTTTTATATTCTTCAACACTAACAAGTTGCGCTGGCATTAATAATTTTAAAATATAATCTTTATCTAAAGCCTGCATGCCACGAAATTGCTCGTAATGCAAATTATTTGGTATTAATAATACATTTGAACTCGCGGAGCAGTTCTTGCTCCACCCTCTCAAACGCACGCATCGAAAGGAGCATGTATTGCCATCAGATATTAATAAACGTTTCGGGAGTACTTCTCCTCCCATACCATTCAAGTAACGATTCGGTGCCGACAATATTATTTTAGATGTTCGTAATTTCGTCTCAGCAAAACTACTAACTCACGGAAGCGCTATTAATCCTGCCAACTTAGAAACCGAAGAAGAGGAGGGACCAATTTTATCAGACTCAAAGAGCAGATCGAAAAAACCGTATGATATTAAATGTCGAATGGCCAAATCGTTAACAATCTCAAGGTACGTGCTTAAGCATTGCTTATCTTTAAGCCCGAACCTCTCTTACCTTGATATGTTTTATAAGAAAATTTGCATTTTTAATTTTTTTTTAAATTTCATTAATAAAAGATATAAATAAATATGCATCCATTTATATATCTGAGTTTTTATTTTTTTTAATTTTATTTTTTTTTGTTTGTATTTGATATGGATTGGACCTTTTAACTTAAATTTAGATCCATAATCCAGTAACTATATAGAAATCCATTGCTGATATTCATAATTTCACCTGATGATGAAATAATGATGCTTTTTTACTAAATTTTTTCAATTTTTTGCTTTCTAGGTTATGTTTGACTCTTTTCTTTATTTCTTTATTTCAATTGAGTAACACGCTGAAGTTGGTTGTGTACACCCCAACGACAGTATGAACACTTTGAGTTTTTATTAAAAAATTCCATACAGCAGGATGAAACACGTGTCAAATATAAACAAAAACAGAAACGTAAACAAAATAAAAATGTTGCACGGACAATTTTTCTGAGCTTTTGTTTATTTTCATCGAAATTCAATCAGTTTAGATGCAAAGAAAAAGTTGCAGTTTTTGTTAAATACACATCCTTTCTTGCACATGCAAATGGATGAAAGGAAATTGAATGATTTTACTGAAGCTTTTTTTAAGAAATAACTTTCTGTCTAAAAGCTTGAGAAGCTGTAACGGATAACTCATAATAATTAGAGTTTTTTAACAGACAAACTTCTTCCTTGCATTTAAATTGATATTCGAAAAATATATATTTAATTTTACATTAATATAAACTTATATCGGATATTCGCAAATTATTTTTACGTCTGCGCAAAATTAATAACTAGGATGTACGGAAATGTTTAAAGTAAACCGAAACATTTTTAAAAATTTTTTAAATGTTTTTTTTTATTTAGCATATACATAAGTTCTTTGTGTATTTTTTCATGAATTTCAAATTTTAAATTAAATATGCATAACGAGAATGACCTATTCTTAATTTTGATCCTTTAGAAATTCCATTACTTAGTAATGGCAGCAGCAGCTGGCAAAATTTGCCACCATATGAACTTCCTTACAAATCATACAACTCTGTGCTTTTTCAATTCTGAAGAAGTAATGTTAAGAATAATAAAAAGAGTCCTTGCGAATACAAATGTCTTGCGTTTTTTCTTTCCTCTCTGGGCCGCTGAGCTGCCACAGCCATAGGAAAGAGACGAAACGTCCTGGCAAGTGGAGCCCGAGCAGGGTGTCTTTTGTTTAAAAAAAAAAAAAACAGTTCAACATTCTAGAAATCCAAGTGAGAAAAAAAAACAACCTAAAAAAAAGAAACAAAAAACAGTCTTGGACAGACAAAAGTAAAGAACTAGAGAAAAAAAAACACAAACAACAACTATCCAACTATATAAGGGATGAAGTGCACTTTGCATAAATCACAAAGACCTCAGCATACATGAGTGAGTAAAGAAAAGAAAAACGTACAGAAACGCAAAGAAAACCATACATGAACAGAACAACTGGTAAGAAAAACAAAACAGAAGATTGCGCACATGCGGCAAAGAGTGTACGGAATTCCAAAAAGCAAAAAAAAAAAGTTTATAAAAAATTAAAACGGCTATAAATAAAAAGTAAATTGAACAAAAGGACAGATAATATGAAAAAAATTGGGAAATCAAAAAGAAAACAAAACATTCCCAAAACCATCGCAAAACTTTAAGTTAACAAAAGAACAACGAAGTAAGTAGAACAAACACAATTCAATGCGAAAGTGCCAAGTGAAAAAAGAGGAAATTATAGATAACCAAAGAATCGGGAAATCAAAAACAAAAAAAAAAAAAACATTAACAAAATCATCGCAAAAGTTCAAAATTAACTGTAAGGAAGCGATTTTGCTTCCTTACGAAAAACTAGTCCGTCTGCTTAAAAGCCCGTCCGCAATCCGCAACCAGCAAGTCCGATCTGTCCGCATGTCGTGCTGTGAACAATACACGAGCAACCCCCTCCAACTTCAAATGCAAAATCATAAAAACACCCACTAATTATACCTTGTACAGATAAAATCATAATATCACACACTAATATACCGA
>NW_023998567.1:80614-81606 GCF_014805625.2 Glossina fuscipes
AAGCTTAGATCCAAATTTCAAAATGTAATAGCGGAGTCAAGAACCCATTTAAAAGGAAAACTTAGATGCAAGAAACCAATATGGTAAGAACCCAAGTAGAATCCCAAAATGTTTAACAAACAGAATTGAACTTAGGTAGAAAATCTATGCATGCAAAACAAACTTCAGCAAGAATCTCTATGTGTAAAAATGCGCAGAATGTGTAGCACCGTTAGGGTAAACAAAACAAGCAGAATGGAACTTAGGTAGAAAATCTATGCATGCAAAACAAACTTCAGCAAAAATCTCTATATGTAAAAATGCGCAGAATATGTAGCACCGTTAGGGTAAACAAAACAAGCAGAATGGAACTTAGGTAGAAAATCTATGCATGCAAAACAAACTTCAGCAAGAATCTTTATGTGTAAAAATGCGCAGAATGTGTAGCACCGTTAGGGTAAACAAAACAAGCAGAATTGAACTTAGGTACGGAAAGAAATAATAAGAACATACGATAATGCATAAACTGCATACACAAAATGTACAAAGACACGATCACACATGTAAAAACACACAAAGCACATGCAAACACAGTGCACAAGCACTCACATACCTAACGGTGACCGAATCACGCGATTTGGTACCAGAGTGCTTAGTGAGTAGACATTTGAACAAACATAGTAATAAATTAGATGTAAGTTGGTTAAGTTGTACATAAGTAGGATCATGCAAGTCGTAACTGAGGTTGCGACTGCAGCCAACCTAAGCTAAGCATACACATAAGCATAGGACCTCAAAACTCATGTAAACCCATAGAACATGTTGGCAATAGGACAAGCGAACGAGACTCAGGCTATAAAAGAACAGCGCATCGCACAGACTCGTTCATTTTGGTGTCAGAGCCGTCTAAGGAGGTAAGTGCCCACGGACAAATCGACAAGTTGACCTCTATCAAGAGTTTTTTTTTTGACTTACGGATAGGGGATTTGCTGGTTTAGCTTAATCGCCATCCC
>NW_023998567.1:81616-109743 GCF_014805625.2 Glossina fuscipes
GCTGGTTTAGCTTAATCGCCATCCCTGAAGGACTTTTTAGGACCATTAACTTACGGATAGGGGATGTGCTGGTTTAGCTTAATTGCCATCCTTGAAGGACTTTTTAGGACCATTGACTTACGGATAGGGGATGTGCTGGTTTAGCTTAATCGCCATCCCTGAAGAATTGCTTAGGACCGTTGACGTACGGATAGAGGATGTGCTGGTTTAGCTTAATGGCCATCCCTGAAGGACTTTTTAGGACCATTGACTTACGGATATGGGATGTGCTGGTTTAGCTTAATCGCCATCCCTGAAGAACTGAGAGACGGTTTTTTTTGTTATTATTTTCGGACTCACACACCAACCAGGGATGAACCAAGGCAGCTATGACACTGGCAGCGTATTCGGTCCTTTTCTTTCAGCGCCCGCGATATTAAAAGCGTAACGAAAAAGAAGTGCAAGTTCCAAACTTACAAGTAAAAGGAAAAAAAAAACAAACCGGTAATAGCACGACAAGTCGGGACACCTCGCTGGTTCCTTGCCCCAGCCATTTTCTTCAAACATTGCTGTACTCCCATCCAGTAAAGTGGAAACAATAAAGCTAGGAAATTATACACCATTCCCTCCGAAGTTCCTGATTATTTTTCTAAATTTTCTTGCAACGAATCCTGGATTGACTGAGTCATACCCCGCCTAAGGAAACTCGTTACATAACAAAACAACAACAAAACAAATAGAACAAGAACAATTTAACGCAAAGTTCCTGAAAAAAAAAACAAAGAAACAAAGGACAAGTCAATGTGAAATAAAACTACGCAAAGTTAAAAAAAAGAACACAAAGAAACGAAGGACAAGTCAATGTCAAATAAAACTACGCAAGGTTACTGTAGAAAAGAAGCACAGAGAAACCGTCAATCAAAGAAGTCAATGTCAAATAAAACTATGAAAAGTTACCGTAAGTAAGAAGATCTTTGATTAAAAGTGACAATCAAAACGGACGTTAAGAAATATACCAGAGAATCGGTAATGTGTATTAACATTTGCAAATGAAAAGAACTATATCGAGGAAAATTTATTTACAACAGAACTAATATAAAGACATTGACGGTGCCTAAACAATTCATAAAAAAAAGTAAATATGGTTAAGAAGAAACATGTGAGTTTCGAAAGAAAGCTAGCATTTATCCCATGTTAATGAGTATACACCCGTACACACACACAGGAAGATTACAACCTATCTAATAGCAACTACAACAATAATAACTACGGCAACGGCAATAACGACAAAGAAATCAACAATCAAACATTTCGAAAGCCTGAACCAAGTTTTGTGGGAAGAGATTAAACAACGCCGATCCCCCAGGAGCAACACCAACCAAACGAAAGAAATACCGGAAGAATTTAAACCAAAATTTTAATTTCTTTTACAATAAATAAAACAAACACTAATTTTCCTTTTCTTTCAGTTGCCCAAGTCGACAGCAACACCAGCAGCAGTAACACCATCATCGTCAACGCATTTCCACCTCATCCACAGCAATAACGATAACAACTTCATCAAGCTTCAGAATAACAACAAATACAGCAACAATAACAATAACTTCAACAAACATCAGGATAACAACCAGTGCAAATACAACAAAAATAACTTCAACAGCTTCCTCAACATCAGGACAATGACAAGAACTACAACAACAGATACCCCCACAAATACAACAAGGTGTGGGTTCAGGTTAGTAAGCAATATAAAAGACGCAGAAAATATCGAAATTTTATCCAACCAACAACAACACATTTCCCTAGGGGTGAAGCTTAAATTTAGAAAAGTCAAAAAAAAGGAAAAGGAAACCTAGAAAAAAATTAAACGACTAATAGCGGAGTACTTTTCCTTCTTTGTTAAAAGGAAACTAAATTATAACCATCCAACAAATCGGATACTACCGCGATTCACACAAAATAATAGCATCATAATAGGAGTAAATACAATAATCAGAGAAAAGCTCGTAGAATAGAAACGCTCAAGAGTTACGAGAAATTACTAATAAAACTAAAAAAAAGACAAAATGTTTAATTTGGGAAATTCGTGGAATAGAAAGTAACTAATTTTTGCCAAAAGTGAAATTCCTTACGGGAATATAAATTGCCCGTATTATGCTGCTATTGTTTTCGTACGTCATTTGTAAGAGTGTTCACAGGCACAACATTGCCATCGCAACCAAACTTCCGAACGATCGATTTAGTTGGAGAAGAGGTGATAGAAAACCTCAAGGAAAAAGAAACAAAATTTCCCATAACTAAGCCCTGCGCGATTTAATAGCTGTTACCAGCGCAGTAGCGAAACATAATTACGTTCTGCATAGCGCAAACGAGCTAAATCCGTGGCAATAGTTTTCGTTTCGTGACGCAAATCCTGTGGTCAACGATCCTGGAATTTGTCAGAGAAAAAGGAGGGCGAAGTTTTCATAATATTTTGTATTGAAATTATTGCATAGTTATCGAAGTACACAGAAGCGTTGCTTGGGTTCTGGGACAAAATACCGACAAACGTCGACATTGAACATTTCGGCTCTGTGGGTGCCACTATTTCGAAAAAACCGAGAGAAAGACTTGTAAAATGCAAGTGTAAAGTAAATTAGGAAACAGAAGATCAAAATCAAATACAAACAAAAAAAAAAAAATTCAAATTAACAAATTTGAAAATCACACAATTGCATTATACAAGATCTTATTACCCCCTCGTCATTCTCCGATCACGCCTATCAATATTTTTGTAATTTCGCTTGATTATAAGATTAAGTTTGTCATAGCCTTTAGGAGAAGGAGAACTAAAAATTTACCATTAGTTGCGAAGCACTTTTCCCTTTCAATAAAAATTGTATCATACAATATAATTTTGAATCATAACGTCGCCCAATTTCCTTGTGAAATACTTTCGTTTATAAATCCTAAGAAATGTAATGGACGAATGGCCTACATTTCCAGGTTAAAAAGTTTCTAATAGACCCAAGGTTCACGCTCCCTTGTACCTAAGGGATAGCGAACTTATTCCCCTTCCAATTAAATTTCGATCAATGTCGAAAATCTGTAGACTACTTCTGAAAGACTACTTTAAAATCGAAATACGGGCGAGGAAGCGATAACCACCTCGTCGCTTCATATACCACTGTTCAAATTTCTGAAGTACAAACATTAAGTTGCATATATGGGTGGTCAACACATTGACCGGAATTTACCAAACTTTGAAAACCGATTTAATTGTTTCAAACAAGTAATGCAACTTCGTATTTATAATTCAAAGGCATAAAAATGGGAAAAATAATAAGAAATTTAGAGTAGAGGTATAATTAGTCAAGAAAGCAAACCATTCCCAAAAAAGGAGAAAAAGACAAAACTATAAATAAGCAGATAATAAGCGAAGTTTGCAGGACAATTTGAAAAGAAAATAAAATAGTTCAGTAAGTGAATGTTAACAAGTAAAATAAACATAGTTAGACCTAAGCTACTAACCACATAGAAAATTGTACGGAGCAAACAAAAAAAAAAAATTAACAAATCACGAACAACCCAAAAATAATAGCAAAGAAAATACAAGAGTGAAAAATGAAATAAATAAAGAGAAAAGGAAAAAATCAACAGAGATAGAAGGCAAAAAAACAACAAGAAAACAATCACACAAGAGATAAAATATCAGAGCGCCCAGGGCAATCCCATCGTCCTTTAATCATTTGTGCTACTAACTTTAGTTAAGCTCGCGTTTTAATACATTACATCCGGCAGCTGCCCCATCGCCATCATGACTTCCAGGTTGGCCCAATACTACTTCGATTATCGCGATCGCCCTCTCCAGCACCTCACCGAATAGCAAAATGGCACCTGCATTCTACCCCAAAATCTTGGCAACAGCCAACAACAGCTGCGAAATCATCCAGCTCGCCGCCCCAATTGGCGGAGCACACCGGGTTTTTCCGAAAGCGGTCGACACGAGACCTGTCATCGAAATAGTCAGCAGGTGGAGGCTCAACTTTACCAGCCATAGAGAGCAGCTTGCCTCCGTCGAGTGGGTCTAGGTGCTTGCAGAGGCATACGGCGTCGACACAGACCGCTTGCCAGCCACCATGGTGGTGATGCTGCATAACCGGGCATTAACGCAGTACCGCAGCAAGAACCGGCACTGGACGACCTGGGAGAAGTTCAAGGCCGACTTTCTAAAATTCTTCTTGCCACAGCGATACTTCACCCGGCTCGAGGATGACATTTCGCGGCGCACCGAGCGACCGAGAGAGAAATTTCAGGGTTATGTGCTGGCACTGCAAGACCTGGTGCGCCATACCACAACGACAGAAGAAAAAAAATTGGAACGCATCTGTACGAATGCGCAACCCGATTACATGTGGTATATACGGCGCCGAGATTTCATCAATGTAGACGAACCCATGGAACTCGCCAGCGATTTTGAGGCGATTCCAAAGGACAACATGCCGCGTGAAGCTTCCTGTGAAACACACCGAGAATATCAGCCAGTCGCCCAATGGCGCGATTTGCCGAACAAAGCGGCAAGGCTACCGGACTCAATGCCGCAAAAGAAGCGAATAGATTCGACCACGGCATGCCGACAGAGCGGACACCACCAGCTTGCCTGAACCCACAGGGCCAATTACTACCCAGCCAAGTCCACGAAAACATCTTACAACAACCCACAGAAACGAGACCCACGATTTACCAACACAATTCTTTTCTCTTGCGCGGAAAGCTAATAGCGGCAATTCACCTCTCAGCAGGAAAATTTTAGAAACACCACTACATCAGCATCCCGACCTACAAACGATCGTCCGCAGGAAAATCAACGGCGTCATGTCTCTTATTACAACCCACACCTGGTAGAGTCGGGGTCCACAGAAGCCTAGGAGACCGGCCGTTGCAAACAAATCAACCTGGTAACGTTGGGGTTCCTAGCAGCCTACGAAGCCAGTCACGCATGCCCGAAGGACAATCAAGTAGATTTCGAAGGCAACGCCCATTGTAAGGCTGCACGCATCGCCAGGGTCAGATCAACACAATGAGAGCCCCGGAGTGGCCAATGTTGACCCATACCTGCTAACCAACGCTCCGAAATCCCGATGTCGGAAAGCCACAGGTGCACGATTGCTGATACAACCCTCCGGCAACAAAAGGAAAATATCACGCCTGATGACACGATACCCGTCTTGGAACAACAATCAAGTTTGCCTCAACAGCAACCCAGCAAAACAATATCACGGGAGACACCGCAACAACAGCAGCAGGAACAACAACACCAAGCACTAACAGAGATCGGTACCCCAAAATATAACAATCAGGACAATAGCACCACAGCAACTACAATGAATTCAACAACAAGAACAGCAGGAAACATAAAAGGCATTGGTAATGAATGCGAAATTTCTTATGAAGCAGAAGCTAAACAAATTCTTCCGCATTCACCCATACTGAACGGTATGAAGGGAAATATCATCAACAGTAGTAATCAATTGCAACAGCAATCTGCTTTGCATAATCAACCATCGCTGCAAGCGAACGTCAACAACAACATTAACCAATCACAACGACAGCGCCACAACAACTACAAGATTCAACGCAACAAACTCAGCTTAGAAATTCAACATAACAACAAAAGTCACAACAACTACGATAAATTCAACGCCACAATGATCACAGCTACGAACTACGCGCATATCAACTGCAACGAGCGCATCACAACTTCGTCGACATTCTACGAACAACAACAAAACAACAATAAGTCACCCACAGCCAAGGGTCTGTCAACCCATTGCGAGCCCTTGGTGGCCAACGTTGACACACCCCGTACCTCCCTGCATTGATTTTTATTCCATTTTTCATTCCCAGCATTGATTTTTATTCAGTTTTTCACGCTCTACATTCATTTTTATTCAATTTTTCATAATTCTTGTGAATTGAATCGCCTTTAGGGTTCCTATTGGAACAGAGTAAGAGCTTAAAACTGAACTTTTAGATGAGCAACTCTAAGCCCGATTAATCATTATAGTATATAAACAAACTTCTCTTCGTTTTTAATGACATAAACACGCATGGTTTTACGTGGTACTTTGATAAAACTGGTATCTATAATAAATCATTTTATTACATTTATTTAACACCTTTATTTCTTATTTTTTATTTCTTTATTCCCTTTTCATGTTCCTTGTTACACCTTCTTTAATTTCTTGTTACCTTTTTGTTGTATTTAACTCGCATTGTATTGTTTGCTGGTTTTCGAGACAAGGCTTACACAGGCAAATACCGAAATTAAAAAATGTACAGAAAAACGTCAAAAACAGTTTCCCTGGCCAACGGTCTGGCAACGGAACGCCGAAAAGCCGAAGTTACACGAGCGCTGATGGTACCAACGGCCAACGATTCGACTCTCTGATGTCGGAAAGCCGCACCAAAAGATAACAGCACCCTGCTCTGCCGCGGCAACACACTCTGGGCCGACGTCCACAACTGTACCCTGCTCTGCTCACGCAACAGGCTCTGCGCAACCGTGGACAAATAGCACCCTGCTCTGCGCAAGCAACAGGCTCTGCGGCCATCTTTCAGCCCAACACTCACCAGTAGCAACGGAAAACTCGATTGCAGCAGCAAAAACCAGCGCCACACCGAAGCTATCACCCACCGGCCAATATCGGATGGGCGTAACTTCAGTCACTTCTTCCCCTCGAAGAACGGAGGATCTGTGAGGACCCAAAGTCGTCTCTCGTTTTAGCCTCACGAATTCTCCGTCGTTAGTGAGGGGAAGAAGTGCTAGATTAAGGTAGCATAGGAATTGAAAAAGAGTAGATTAAGGTGGCATAGGAATAGAATAAGAGTGGATTAAGATAGCGTAAGAATAGAAATAGAACAGAATAGGGTAGCTTTAGTTTTAGTTAAGTCAGTCTAAGCCAGACACTCGATCAGGGTAGTCAGTCGAAGGTAGACAGTCGAAGAAGGCAAGTCGTGTTCAAGGGTGATGTGAATTTTGTGGGCATAGTTACTGCTACAAACATTATCAAACGATAAAAAAGTCTTCATGTATGATATTAGAATTTATTCCATTTACCCAGAAAATTCTCACTTTGCGTATCAGCAGTCTCAACTTCGTGGAGATTTTTACCTCGACTAGCTATTCGTACTATTTGTTGGCCATCTTTAGGATTTTGGATCATTTCCTTTTATGTTATCATATTTTGCCGACTAAACCCTAAAATGTAACGATAATCAATAAAAAAAAATTTCTTTCTTAGCGCGCGCGGCTTACACCAAACATCCCTGCTATCGGACACATGATTACGAAATTGAACAACAACAAGCATCCTACACCAAAAATGAGACCATGAAGAAGCTTCCTACACAAAGAAATTGAACAAGAACAAGCATCCTTCACCAAGAAATTGAACAAAAATAAGCACCCTACCCCAAGAAATTGAACAAGAACAAGCATTCTACACCAAGAATGAAAACAAGAACTATCATCCTACACGAAGAAAATGAACAAGAACAAACAACCTACACCAAGAATGAAAACAAGAACTAGCATCCTACACCAAGAATGAGAACAAGAACAAGCATCCTTCACCGAGAAATTGAACAAAAATAAGCTGTGAATGTTTACAAATCGACGCATGTTACGTGAATTCGAGGGAAAAATAGCTGTAGACACGAGGTTATTGTATTTTGCAAACGTCGAATCTGTGGGTTACATATAGAATCCAGATTGTTGCCTATGTCGTGTAGAGAAAATTATTACTCGCAGTTCCTTAAGTAAGGAGAAAATACCTTTATTCGCCGGCCGCTTCATATCGCGTAAGTTATTTCAAAATTTCTTCGCGTACGACTTAGGTAAAATCCGTGGAAGTCGTAAGACTAATTAACATCAGCGGCGTACACAAAGAATTTTGAATGGCTCAAGCATGAATCCCCTGAATCAGCCTTAGACAAGATAATGAACCATTTGCCAAAGGCAAGCTAAGATCTGTAAATTAATTAATAAATTTCAATGAATTCAGTTAATTACAGAAGCACCGTGCTGCGATAAAGGCGCAAGTGGAATCAGCTACCTCGGGCTATTCTAATGAGCTTTGTTGCTCATTAAACTTTTTTAAAAATCATTTCAAAAATCTTTTAAATGATAATGAAATGCAACAGAAAGAATTGAATGTGAATGCGGAGGAGTACGAAATATAAACTTTAGATGAAGAACAGGACGTAACGGAAGAAGAAACCTCAGATGAAACTTCAGTTTAGCAAATCTGCGTGCGTGTTGTAGTCGCGTTTGTATTCTGCGCAACAAATTTTTCAATTTTTTTAGTGTATTTCTTAGCCTTTTTGCTTTATTCGTGCCTACTTTTAAAAATTTTCTAAAAGAATAAAGTGTGAATTTAACGTACATGAATTTATTAACCATTTATGTGAAAAACCATTTTTGTTTAGTGTAATCAACAATTGAACACTTAATAAAAGTCGCTCTTTTTACCTGTTAATCTTTGTTTATAGTTTCTTTAGCTTTCGCTCCATATTTACAGTGTGCAGGGAAGTGAGAAATTTGCTTTAATTTGCTGAAAATTTGTGCCGTGGAATTTTTTAATTTTTCTTTTTTCCTTCATAAGGTACTTTTGCTGTTTTCAATGGACATGGATTGCTTATTTACACCATGTCGTGTGAAAAAAGGTTCTGAATCTGAACGATTCATTTCTTGTTGGTTGTGTGATCGTTTTGGACATGCAAAGTGTGCTGGTATTATCGGCCGTTCTGCTGATGCAGTCGTTCACTCTTCTAAAGGTTTACGATCGTCATGTCCTGACTGCAGAAAGCGGGACATTGATTTCTACAAACTCTTAACGGAGACGAGAAATTGTTTCTCACATTTGAGCAAAAATCTCGGCTCCTTGTGGGAGAAATTTGAAATAATCCAGACTAGGTTTGATGAGTGTCGTTATATTGCGCAGTCATCTTCCTCTCTGGCTACCAAAGTTTCAACTCGTAGCGTAGCGTGTGGTTCGTCACCTCTGAGTTCTCCTAAGTCCGTTTCGTCGGTGCAAGTTAGCGATTCCTTAAAGTCTACAAAGAATGTTGGCGTTTCTGCTACTGTTGAATCGGTCGGTAACATAAAAGTTACAAAAAAGCCGGGAACCCCTTCTGGCTTGAGCTATGTTGAAGTGGCAAGGGTATTTCCTCCCATTGATGTCATTCAATCTTCTCAAGCGTCATCGCCTAAAACTAATAATGATAATAGTAAATCGTTCTCTCTTCCGGTCGCCAAACTGGACGCGTCGCACAAGCTGCTTGTGCAAATGTGGTTACCCCTTCTATATTTTCCCCAACTCATAACTCCCCATCCGTGAACCATGCTGCTCCTAGTACAGATGACATATGCTTGAAGGCAGTTCCACGTAGGAAGGCAATATTTGTGTCTAGACTTGCACCAGGCACATCTGTCGATAATATAAAAAATTATATAGCAGCGAAAGCTCCTTCTGTCAATATAAAGCGCGTCAGTATTTTCAAATTGACTCCTTCTCAATCGCGAGAAAATATAGATTAGATGTTAAATAAACCATTGTTGCAGGTTGGATCCTTAATTAAGGAAGTTATCCCTCGGGATCGACCCCGTAATGCTAATGCGGTAGCTCTTTCCCCTTCAAAAAGCTAAACATTTCTTCAGACTCATTTTCTCTCATTTATCAAAATGTTAGTGGCCTAAATTCAAAAATTCGTTCTACCTTTCTAAATTCAGTGAGCACGAAGTTTTCCTTTTTGGTCTTCCCTGAAGCTTAGTTAAAGCCGGATCTACATCCGTCGGAACTTTTCCATAATTCGTTTCAAGTTTTCAGAAACGATCGGTTGTATCGCAATGGTAGTGGTGTTTTAATTGCCATTTCTTCGGCAGTTCCCTCCTATTCATTTGAATTTCCAACTACTCTCGACGTTGAATTTATCGCCATTCGAGTGAAATATCCTAATAAACATTTATATGTGACCTGCTCCTGTATTCCCCCAAATTCGGATATTCCCATATATAAGAAACAGGCAGCACTCATTTGTGAAATGGCCAAGAAATCTAAGCCTACCGATATAGTCATTGTGTTGGCTGACTTCAATTTACCTCAGGTCACTTGGTGTTACAGTGATAGTTCTGGCTGTTTGATTCCTACTTCAACTTCTGGTAGAGCCGTTGTGTTCTTTAATGAATTATTCGATCATAATGTAGTTCAATACAATGGTACCCCTAATTGCAATGGTAGATTGCTTGATCTTTGCTTTGCCAATTTTCCTGAGATTTGCGTTAATCGTTCTCTTCCGTTTAGTTTACCTGAGGATCCATATCATCGAGCATTGGGTATTTTCTTTCATTACAAGCATGTTAGCTCGTTGAACGTCTATAACGTTCCAAATTCAAGTTTTTCATATAAATTTTATGATTTCCATAAAATCAATGTTTCAATGCTAAAATCACATCTTTCTCATATTGCGCTTCAAGCAGTCCCGTCTTCGGAGCAAGTGTCCCCCGTGGTTTAATAAAACAATTAAATATTACAAGAATACCAAAAACAAGCTTTTCAAAGAATTTTCGAAAAGTGGTTCTTCTTTCGACTATATCGCTTACTCAGTGGCAAGGCATAAATTTAATTCCCTCTATCGGCAATACTATTGCAGATACCTTCAGTTTGTTAAATCCTCCTTGTTTGCTAATACTAAATACTTTTTTAAGTTCGTTAATTCCAAAAGAAAAATCTCCATAAATCCCTCGCATGTAGCTCCGAGTCCTCGGATGATTTTGAAACCTCAAATCTCTTTGCGGAATACTTCCGACAGAACATTTCACCTGCCAAATTTTAATTTATCCGCAAACTATCCATATCCGATTTCTCATTTGATTTCAATTCTTAACTTTGTTATATCTGAAAATGACGTTTTTGAAGGATTGAGCTCTCTAAAATATAATTGTTCGCCTGGACCTGATGGAATCCCCTCATATGCACTAACATCTTGTGCTGGCGAGCTATGAGTTGTTATCCCAAAGATTTTTAACAAGTCCTTGAATTTAGGTGCTTTCCCTTTTTGTTGGAAGACTTGTTTCCTTATTCCTATTCACAATAGTGGTAGTAGGCAACTTGTAGAGAACTACAGAGCCATTGTCAAGTTGAGTGTCTTGGTTAAACTGTTCGAGCGAATTGTGGCTCAGCATATAGCCTTTTCCATAAAATCGTATATTTCTCCTCTCCAACATGGTTCTCGAAAGGGAAGATCTACAGTCACCAATCTGTTAGAGTTTACTTCTCATGTTTTCAAGGCTATTTCTAGTGGCTCTCGCACTGATGTCGTATACACTGACTTTAGCAAAGCGTTTGATTTGGTTAACCATAGACTACTTATCTTTAAACCCCAAGGCTGTGGCTTATCTTTCTTCTTAGTGGAATGGTTACGCTCTTATCTGCATGGTAGATCATTCAGGGATTTGTTTAACTTCATTACCTCGGAAGAAATGTGACGTCTGGCGTACCTCAAGGCAGCCACTTAGGACCCATTTTATTTAATTTATACATCAATGATTTGCCCTCCGTGATTAAATTCAGCGAGATCTTAATGTATGCTGATGATGTGAAACTGTTTTCTACCCTTACCGTAGAACCACAATCACATCATCTTCAAAATGATTTGAATAATTTGGTTGCATGGTGCTCTTCGAATGTTCTGAAACTAAATCGAAATAAATGCAAGAAGCTTTCTTTCTCAAGAAGGGAGTCGTTCATTACTCAGTATTTCATTGATTCGCACAAGTTGAAAGACGACGATTCATTCATTCATTTTATAAAGAAGTGGTCCAAAGAGCTTGATGATCCTTACATTACTAGAAGGCTGTACATGTTTTTGGTTAGACCTATACTTGAGTATGCCTCTGTTGTGTGGTCTCCTTCATATAGTTGCTACGTAGATTCGATTGAATCTGTTCAAAAGCAATTCTTGCTTTTTTCCCTTAGCAATTTGTGTTGGGATCCGATTGCCGCTCTTCCCCCCTATGAAAATAGGTTGCTTCTGTTATCCTTACCGTCACTGGAGAAACGTAGATTTTTTCTTGCGGTTTCCTTCGTAATCAAATTAATAAATGGTACAATTGACTCACCCGCATTACTTCGTGAGATAGGCTTTAATGTCCCTAACCGCTTCTCTAGGCACTTTATCTTGATAAAGCTTAGTCAATTGAAATATAATTACGAACTGTCTAACCCGCTCAGAGTTGTTTGCAAGAACCTAAATGACGTCTGTCACTTATTCTCATTAACGGAATCTCTAAAGTCCATTAAAGCAACATTGCTTAATACGCGCGATTTACCTACGTCGTACTTGAACTAACTTTTAACCTTAAAAAGTCATTATGAGTCGAAAATTTCTTGTTGTTAACTATTATCGGTTGCCAAGCCTATGCATGTTTGCGATGGCTTAGGGGTTCACTTGCAATTTGCTCCTGTACCAGTTGTGGGTGTGGCTCTATGCTAGTTGTGTACATGCTTTTTTTCTTTTTTTTTTTTCCTTCTTATTTGTTTTATTGCACTTATACTAAGTTTTAACATTAATTAATTTAAGATTTACTTTAAGTGTCAATTGAACTCGACTGCCCAGTGGTTTTAGTTGAGTTTTTTGTATAAGTGGAATAAATAAAAATAAAAAAAACAAAGAAATGAAATTGACAATTTAGAAAGTAAAGAAGATGGACAACACTCTTCAAATGCTGATGACGATTCGGTAAACAGTGAATGAAGTGAGGAGGAAGTGGTAGCTGTTGAAGATGACAACGGAGAGAAAGCATTTCCTGACTGGTTTCTTCGGAAATCGCATCTTGGTCATTTCCCACGTTTCATGGTCGATCTGATGTCCCTTCAAAAATATATCAACAACCCGCAAATTGAGCATTTCCATTTTGATGATTGCAATGAAATTGCTCTGCCCATCTTACAGCATATATTTATGCTATTGAATCATGTCGAAGGACATGAGACATATAACAATTCATTTACGTATCTAACGAGAGCTACGGGCATCAGCAATTGATTCCGAGAACTCGATATAAAAAAAACAACATATTCGTTTGATCCTTCGCAACCAAATCCTTCACTGTTCCGCTCCGTATTTGAAAATAGGATGCCTTATTTGAACAGACACATTGTTCTCGGATATAAAACTTTTGCCCACTGACTTAAAACTGTATTTCTTGACTATTGTGTATTGTCTATGGGTTGCATAGATCGTCGCACGTCGACTTCAATCATTTATATGCATTGATAATTTTCTTGGTGCCTTCCCAACTTGTCGAAAAGAGAGTATTTGCACATAAATATTCGGAAGAGAAGCAAAAATTTACATTCATCAAGACAATATATAGACCCACTTTTGCATCAAGTACGCCGAGGAGAGGCCAATGAGAATTTTGAGGCATCCGTTGGCTACTAGGTGACAATTTTTCTGCACTTAATGAAATTATAGAAGCTAAATACGATGGATGTTACTTAAGGCGTTGAATAAACGCTTCATTTTTCTTTTTGCGTTTTCAGAATTTAATACGCAGTGTAGCCTGGAATCGTATTTCTTTAGTAAATGTAGGCCATCAAAAATTATCACTAAATGTTAAAAAAAATATCAATGTGCTAGTGCGAACTCGTCGTAAGATTGGCTTATTAACAATAGCGGTAAGCTGCAAGAGTTTTTAAAATAATATCCGAACTCTCTGTTTACATATGATTAGGAGAAGTCGCAATGAGGAGCGTAAAAGTATGGTAAAGTTAATAGCCGGACTAAAATGCTTTTCAAAAATATCACCGGTAAAGCAATAAGTAAATTTCCGCCCGTAAGTTTTTATAATTTATTAACTTGAATTGCAGAAAATACGAGCTCGTTTACGTACTTTAACCAGAGAAGGGGATCCTCCATCTGTAGTGTATTTTATATAAACAGGTGAAGTGGAAGTCAGGAAAAAATTTTATGATCATGTAATATATTAACAAAAAAATTTTAAAAATAGCAAGAAAATTATTTTTTGCCTCATTCTCATTTAGTCGGTAAATGGGTAAATAGAATTCAGATGCTAATCGGTCCTGGCGAGTGTGTGGGCGACGTAGCATTGATTGAAGGTTGTTTAAGAACACAAACACTGACCACCACTGATTAGTTTTTTTCATTTAGAAAAGAATTCATTTTATCATAAATTTTTTCTACGTTTTTTAAAATTATTTTCCTGCTATCGGTAGCTCAATCCAAGTAATTGTTAATTATAAGTTATCCGTCATAATTAATATTCGCTAGAATTAAACAATATATTTATGCATATTATTTCAATCTATATATATATGAAAAATGGTCAAGGAAGAAGTTCGAGCTGAAAACATCTCAGTACCGTGCGCCCTTGAATCAAAACAAGTCTTAACCCAAAGCAAAGTTCATGAAAAGAATAGTCTGTATGTTAAAGACAAGAAAACACGAGGAGCAGACAGAATTAAAAACAGTAACGATGGCACTAATAGATATTATAATTAAATTACGTTCCACCCACTCTTCGCCGGCTTGCACACAACCTTTTTTGTAAATTATTTTTGAAACTTCATAATTCTTCAATGTCATCATGTATAGAAGCGATAAACAAAAAAAAAATTAAAACAAAGTTAAATTCGCTTTTTATAGGAAGCCTCGAATACCCTTCACCTTAAACAAGCATATAAATATAGCAGCGTTTTTGTTAATTGAGCTGGTAGTCATTTTCCCGCCAATGTGAAAAGTATCCATGTCTTTAATACTAAAGTTTATATTACGTTGTACTTATCACATGTGAGAACATTTCGCAATTTTTTTGTTATTGCACTATTTTCATACACTGTTTACGGGCGACTCACCACTAATTGAACATATTTCAAACTTAAACAAAACATAAAAGACGTCACATTTAGACTTCTATTACAATATTTGTTGCCGGACAATTTCCAACTTTTTTGCGACGAGAAAGAATTGAAGTTAAGAACTAAATTAAGTTAATAAATATTTTTTCATTACTCGTTAATGAGAGTAAAAATTATAATAAACCAAAGAAAATAGAATTAAAAGATGGATTTAAAGTTAAGTTTAAAGGAATTTGATAAAAGCTTTAAACTAAAATACTTTAAAATAATAATTTGGCAATAGTCCAGATAATTTTCAATTTAGAGCTTTTCTTAAATTTAGAGACCATAAACTGCATAATTAAGGTAAATATACAAGTAGCCGAAACACCAATTAAATGTGACTCTAGCCAGTTTTCTCCAGCCCGTAAACAACCACGCTCGTATATATGGCGATCCACAGGCTAAAAATTTAGATAAACACATTTTTTTTTTACTAGCACACATATCAAAAAAAAAAAACGCTGAATGAAAGTTTAAGAATACTAGAAATGTTCAAAAATATGACATTTGCGATCGGAACATTTTAACTTGCATATATTACATATACTACCATCCCACATTCCAATCGTAATAATAAAACGCATGTCGATTACATACGTAGCCTTCTTTGCGCATATCATAACCACATTGTTTATTCTTTATCGGTTCCTAAGGACGACGGCGACAACACGAAAATGGAACCCCACACGCTTCACGGCTTCCAATCGCACCGGAAGAACAATTGAAATAGTTGTTGCTGTCCCAATCCTTTGGTCCTTCAATGCCGCAGCACTGCAACCAATCTTCTTGTATCCAGTCAATTAGGTTTTGTTGATCGGGATCTTCTCGATAATGTATGATAAAAGCTCTTAAATCTTCGGTTGCTTGATCCTTAATCTATAACATTTAATAGTGGATTAATTGGAATTAATGAGAGGTTGCATACATATATACCCAGCCTTTATCCTTGAGCACGAAAGCCAAAACACCGAACCCCATTTCAAACAACAGCAAGATTGCTAAGAAAGTTGCGTACTAATGTGCAATTCAAAAAGATGGCATTAAAATAATACGTCCTTGCGGATTAGAACAACTCACCGTGCCCAATAAGCAAGTATTTTCTCGCAGTACGCCCACGCCCCTGTAAACCCAATGGTAAATGTTATTCCCCCTATGCAGATCAGCACAAATGCAACTGACAATACGAACCAACTTTATTGAGACTGATTTAAAGGTAAGTTTGTATTTTCACAAAAACCAATGTTTTAAAGCTTTTCCCTTCTCTCTGTAGCTGCACATATGAATGCGCGCAATTTGGTATCCATGGACACAAATGGATCTTGCGATTCGTTTGTTAAGGTACACTTTCTGCCAAGTAACTCTTTCCAAGGGTGTCTGCCGTAAAGACTGCCGTTTAAAGTAAAACACGTTTCCCCTTTTTACGATGAACAATTCCCAATGTACGCTTAATCAACTGATTTATAAAGTTCGTTAACATTCCCACCTTTGATTCCTTGATGTTTAGAAAATTAACTCAGGATCAACAAGAGAAATAGTCTGATATTGTTTAGTATAGAAGATAAAGACTACTTTGGAATGAATATATTGCCGAGTACTATATAACATTTGCTGATCATTTACCGAATGAAAATGACCAAATTCATATGGAATTATCTCGGCCGGAGTACACAGGTATTTAAGATAACGCCCGGGGACTAATTTCAAACTTTTCATAATATTTCAATCATCACAGCCTCAGAAACCATTCGCGCCTTAGAATATCGCCAGGAAAATAAACAAGCCAAGGACTTTTTGAAAAAATTAAAAAATAAATCCTATTCATGAGAATTAATTAGGAATATCAAAAAGGTTGTACTTGCTTAGAACAATGCTGTTTCTTGTGTTTTTTTTCCTGAAAGTATTTGAATATAATCTAACATACATATGTAAATAAGTGCACAAAAATTACGGTAGTTTAATATCACGAAAAGTTAATAAAAGCATATAAGAAAATTATTGTCGCAACTACAGTCCGCGCTGCCTTTCATCCCTCCACTTATTTTAACCTCTCCAGCGATTTTGCATTATATTTTTTTGCACTGTTTTGTATTTATTCTATTGGCTTTGCGAACACGATTCTGCCCTTCTTTGTCAAAATAAAACACATTTGATTATTTAGACAATGAAAAAGTTATATGTTGAAGGTCTTTCGGACAATTTGCGGATTCTTTCGATTTTAAAGGATCCTCGTCTTTGGAGGCAATTCACAAAAAATGGTATTTGGATACCGTCATAAGAATGCAAGAGCCGTTCCAACAATCTATAGATTTTGTAAAGAAAATCGTGTTAACCGGAAGGCGTAATGTCTACTGATAACAACGGGGATGGTAGGACAAACATTCCTTGAATAAGTTTTGTCATATGAATTGAATATGACTTTTAGGACACTACTCTTGTGTTTCGTGGCAGTGGCATCAGTTAGTACAAACCGTAAGACAGCATGTCTTGTTGACCACCTCAAATGCGGCCCCATGAATATTCATCATTTATCGTCGAACATAATGGTTTGTCCACTCTGCACCATGATCCTTTAGGCTTTCTTCCAATATTTATCGTAAGAACTGAGCAACACTGTTATCTGAGTTAAGCCCGGAAAGTGAAGTTTCCTGCAAAAGGACGTTTTTTAGCAGGATGTTTATTGCTCATTCTATAAAGCTGTAAGAAACTACGTTGTGTGCGCTTTGGTATAATAACTTGTACATTTACGCATAACTGAAAGAGAGTACTTTCAAAAAAGCGAAGATACTACTTCAACTCTATTATTGAAAAAGGACAGTGACATACCCACAAACCCAACATTCCATATTATTCCTCCTAATGTAAAAACTTAAGAAAGTTAAAGATTCACAAGATGAAAAGAAAGATATGAATTCTTATGGCTTGTAACTTTCTTCCGTAAAAAGGAAATCAGATATATTTTTGCTGTTAAGCCCAATAAGAAAACCACGGTGAATAACAAAATCAATCTATACACATTTTTCGCCATCCGCGATATTTTCCATATATTCTTTCTTCTAACTGACTAGAGAGAACGCAAAAATAGATGAATTTTTCGATTGCCACTAAGACCAAGCGCTCTTTTAACGCGGATTTGTTAGGCTGCCAGAGAGATGGAAAAAAGTACTAGATAGCGAAGGAAATTGTTTTCGGTAATGAATTTGTTTCCATTTGTAGTAAGTAAACTTTAGAGCCTGCTGTATTTAAGTTGACTCTAAGCATCTTTCGCTTTTTAAATGAAAAGAAAGCATTGATTTTCGCATCATTAGGTTACCCTAAATATCGTTGCGTTGAAATACCTTAAAGAGTGCAGAGTAGTATATTCACTCAACGCAAAATGCGCATGTCAACGCTTTTTGCATTCATATTGCACAAAACACTTACGCCTACTGATATCTACCAAAATAGAAGGGTAAACTACAAGTTTTTATGATAATTCAAAAGGTGATTGATTAGACAACAGCAGGAAAGGCAACACAATATGAGCAAATGTCTGAGAACTTGTGCACTAGGATGAAACAACTGACTACTATCAACACTGACTGTGTAGCCTTTATTTCCGCTAAAACTACAAGAAAGAAAAGAAAGTCACATTCTTCAGAAAAGATTCATTAGTTGACTCCAAGGAAAGGAATCTTTCTAAATGACAAACACAAACTTGTGCAAACGCGTGCAATTATACAATTATTTACTCTAGGCAACGTTTTACGAATTTCTGTAATTTTAGAATAAAGCAAACTTGGATGAATTATGTTGCATTCCTGCTTTCCGACAGGGTATCGCTTGAGGGCATGATAAAATAAATATTTATAACGACAAGTTTTGATCTCAGATAAGATGGTTAATTACACATACAGATTTCTCATAACTAGCGATTGCTTAATTTGTATAAAACAACAAAATAAATATGTCACGTTTTTCAGGTTTAGAGCTACGAGAGAACTAGCGATACATAAGAAGTAACCATTTAACTATGGCCACAAAAATTCTATAGATCTTACTTTTTGAAAAAGAGTATCCCGTACCTCATCACAGATTGCGGCAATAACACCTAAAAATTTGTAAAAAAAAAGTAAATGCATTAAAAGTTTGAGGATTTTGTTTGGTTCTACTACATATACACCGAAAGAAGCGTACACAATACACATACCAACAGAGGCAATTTCAAGTAACCACTCCCATGAACAAAATGCCATGGCTATCGGCAATTTAAACTAAACGTTACTGTAGGTAGGCTCGTATAACAAACCAACATTATTATTGTTTGTTTTTATAGTTCGTTGCTAACTCATCCGGATCTTTATACAATCTTTTCGTCTAACCTAAATCCTACTAATATGTATTTAGAACTGGAAATTTCGAAACAAATAATAGATTTAAAGACGATCTCAAATGCAAAGGTTGATATGATTCCTAAGGAGTTTTGTACGTTGCCTCCAAGCTGTAAAGATGTACAGATTCATTTATTACATAAAGGCAATACAAGTTTGACGAGTTTAGATTGCTGCAAAGACTTACAAGTATATAAGCATTTCATGGATTTACACTTGGAAGACAACGCGGCTATTGAGGCCGATAGCAATTCTAATACATGCAAAAATATCTTATATAAAACAAATGAATGGTGGGAAGCAGACATTTATATAAGAGGATTCAAAGAACAAGGTTCAAAATGTTTAAATATGTGATCATAAGAAACTCTTTACTAAATTTAAGATGTTGGCTATTTACAATATCCAGAAATATTTCTAGAAATAGATAAACATGAACCGAAATTTTTTACGATTTGTTTTACTGACGCATGTGCCACACTCGTTCTTCTGCTGCTTTTCCTTTTTGCTTTCATTTACCAATTTCGTTAAACGTTCTTCCCCTCTAAAAATGAGCTTTAGAGAAATTATTGGATTTCGTGGACTTACACGCAATTGTTTAAAGTAGAATAAATGTAGACAAGCAAGAAAATTATATTCTTCTTTAATGTGGGCATGGTGCCTTTTCCCATTATATGTATGGAAAATGCGAGAGAATATTCATCGTTGTTGTATTTGTAGTGGTTAAAGAGAAGAAAATTCAATTTAAAAAAGTAAATGGAAACAATTTATACAAAACTTGTGACGATTTTTTATTTACATATATTTAATATTATTTTGTAAAATTTATTTTACGGTTAGTTTTACTACAAGTCCTAAAAAATTAATGGAGTGGACGAACTTGATAACCGATAAGGTGAACTTTTTTGATTGCAACTTTCGAGTAAGAAAAAACATGAGCTAATTACCAAAATTACAAAGTGGTCTTGCCTGCAAAGCGGAGGAAGAATAAGCGTAACTTAAGCAAAAAATAAATTTTCATCAAAAGTAGAACATACCCATTTGGAAACGAATGGTAGGGCCGTCCCCACCGTTACTATAGGCCAGAACACGCATATTGTAACCTTGTTTAGTATTGTAGTAAAATATGCTTCCAATTTTTTACCTATTGCTACAATTGTGTCTTTGGCCGTGATCACGTTTTGATCACTTTCCCAGACCCGCACTTTATACCCTTCAATGGGCTCTTCGTCCTGAGCTAGTGAAACATAACGCCAAACAACTCGCACAGTTGAAGGGTTAATGCCGTAAATATGAACAGACGAAGGAGGCTTTTGTGGAGCTTTACGGTACGTGCGCTCTATAATTAAAGATTTCCTTTACATTACGGACATATGTCTATTAATTAGCTTTATAATTATCGTTACCTTCGGCTCGTTCGCTTTCTGGTCCCTCTCCAGCCGCGTTATATGCCATCACTTTGACAAAATAATAGGTATCAGGTTTTAAACCTACAATTAAACCCCAATTACGTGTAGTCCTTGATAAGTAATACACCGCATCTTCTTCTCCCTGCGCAGTTTTCCAATAGTTTATCTAGATGATATCCGTATCGTTAGTTCAATTTATAATTCTGGATATAAATATTACTTACGCGATGACCTATAAGTTTCCTCTTATATTTTCGCGTGTTAACTCGATCGGCTCCCAAGTAACATTGAAAGCGGTCGAGTTGAAAGCGGAGGTTTCGGTTTTTGAGGAGCTACTAGAGGCATGTTTTCGGCTGAGTATAGAACTACTACTTCACTTTCTGGTCCTTTGCCCACCTTGTTTAAAGCTTGAACTTTAACCTCGTATTCAGTGTAGTAATTATTAAGCGGTATGTTTGCCACAGCCATTCCTATATTGTCTTGACGCTTAATAATTTCTGAAGCCCATTCCAATTTGCCTTTCAGACGCCAAACAGCCTTTGTAGTATATTCCATGGCTGTGCTGTTCTTGAGGTAGTAAAGGATCCCAGGTAATGGTCAGATCGCCAATCTTACCGCTCCCTCCACCCTCATTTTTAGAAGCAATATAGGGCCTGCCATTAAAAAATTGGTAAAGCAATGGTTTACTCTTGATAATAAATCCTACCTGTCTTCGTGTGTGCTATATATAGGAAATGGGGTAGAAGGCGTGCCTATACCCAAATCGTTAACTGCGGCAATACTAAATTCATAGGATGACCACGGAGTTAAATTTGAAATTTGGGCTTGCTGTCTACTTGTGTAACGGCAAGCACATGAAATTGACACATTTACCCATGTACGATTCCAATTAGTGCGGCCTAATATATTATAATAACGTATAGGCCGTCTGTTATTCGCACCATCCATCCATTCTATAAGGGCTTTCGTTTTTCCAATATCTACTACTTGCCATCTAGCATCGTTACATTGTGTACAGTTAAACGATTATAATCGATGATCTTAAATATAAAACGCGTTTAGTGATTGTTTGTAACGTATATCTATGGGAATGAGTGTTCACCTACAATTTTCTATAAACCGTCCTGGTTGTTTTGCAGAATCTCACCGTCATGTTTCCATACATACGCAACTTCTAAAAGTTCATCATAAGTAGCATCGCATTGAAGGTAAATCAACTCATGGACTTGTGTAGTGGCGGTGGCGTCTGCACAAAAAGCATTTCCTCTGCAGTTTATAGTTATAGGAGAAGAAATAAATAGGAAAAGTCTTTCAGCTTCTGCGCAATAGCAGTTTACTGCCAGCTTCATTTTTGTGGCCAAGAGACAAACAAAGATCACATAGATGGGCAGACAGCTAGCCGGACGTACATAAATCGATTTATAATTAGATGCTGATCAGGAATGTATACACTCTCAAGTTTCCCTCTTGCATACGCATCATTCTATGGTGTTGGACGGAAAAATTACAAATGAGCCTTTCTCCTCGCCTCTCCGTCTGTCCGTTTGTACTTTTGTCTGTCTGCCAGCCCGTCCGTCCAATGTCTGCCCATATAAATTTGTGTTCAAGATCTAGGTCGCAATGGTAAAACTCTACGACCGATTTTGATTTATCTATTAATTCATTGATATTTCGCCAGCGTATATATAAGTTCCTGAACAGATGTCGGTACTCTTGAGAAATTAGAATCCTAAAAAAAAAAAAATTAAAATAAGTACAAATTTTTTCATTTCCACATTTTGTTTCATCTCCCTACCACTGTCAAAAGAAGTATTTAGGATGGCAATGCTTTTCAATTCTGCTATTTTTTTTTTAATAACTATGTGTTTTCACATATTCAATGAAAGCTGATAACGGTTTCTGTAAATTAGCAGAAATTTTGCAGACGTGCATTTCTTTCTCTCTTTCATACAATCGGTCATTTCAATTTTGACCGCGGATAAATAAGATCAAGTAAACACCAAAGAAGTTTTTTTTTTAATATTTAAAATTTTTTCAAAAATTAAATGAAGAGGGTTTATTAAAGTCTTAGGAATATACTTAATGGAAGACGTGAAAGACGTGACGAATTCTCCCAACAAGTCAAAGATATCTGTCATAAAATCATAAAACTAAAAAGCGTATGATTAGATTGCAAAGTGACCTGGTTTGCTGGGCGAAAGTATTCGCACGTGTAAATGTCCATTTTAACTGTTATTAAGTTAGTTTGGCAACTCTGCGCGTGTCTTATAGTCGCGTTTTTATTCTGTCAACAAATATATCAATTTTTTTAGTTGTATTTCTTAACTTTTTGCTTTATTCGTGTTTAAATTTAAAAATTCTCTTAAAGAATAAAGTGTGAATGTATTGTATATGAATTTGTTAACCATTTATGTGAAAAAATCATTTTGGTTTATTGCAAGCAACAATTGAGCTCTTGGTAAAAGTCTCTCTTTTTGCCTTTTAATCTGTGTTTACAGTTTCCGTTAGTTTTCGCTCTATATTTACAGTGGGCAGGGAAGTGAGAAATTTGCTTTAATTTTCCTGAAAATTTGTGCCGTGGAAAAATTATTATATTTTTTTTTTTTTTGTTTTTCTTTTTCGTTTTTTTTTTCTTTCTTAAGCTACTTTTTTTGTTTTCAATGTACATGGATTGTTTATTTACTCCATGTCGTGCGAAAACTGGCCCTGAATCTGAACGATTCATTTCTTGCTGGTTGTGTGATCGTTTTGGACATGCAAAGTGTGCTGGTATCACCGGCCGTGCTGCTGATGCAGTCCTTGACCCTTCTAAAGGTTTACGATGGTCATGTCCTGACTGTAGAAAGCGGGATATTGATTTCTACAAGCTCTTCACAGAGGCGAGAAATTGTTTCTCAGATTTGAGCAAAAATCTCGGCTCTTTGTGGGAGAAGTTTGAATTAATCAAGACTAGGTTTGATGAATGTCGGTATATTGCGCAGTCATCTTCCTCTCCAGCTAACATAGTCTCAACGCGTAGCGTAGCGTGTGGTTCGTCACCTCCTAAGTCCGTTTCGTTGGTGCAAGTTAGCGATTCCCTAAAGGCTACAAATAATGTTAGTGTTTCTGCTACGGCTGAGTCGGTTGGTAACATAGATGTTACAAATAGTCCGAGAAGTCCTTCTGGCTTGAGCTATGCTGAAGTGGCAAGGGTATCTCCTCCCATAGATGTCACTCAATCTTCTCAGGCGTCATTGCCCAAAACTAATAAGGGTAATAGTAAATCGTCCTCTCCTCCTCGCTGTTCGGGTGTAAACGCTGGTCGCCAAACTGAGCAAGCTGCTCGTGCATTGTGGTTACCCCCTCTATATTTTCCCCAACTCATAACTCCCCATCCGTTAACCCTGCTGCTCCCAGTACTGATGACATATGCTTGAAGGCAGTTCCTCCTAGAAAGGCCATATTTGTGTCAAGACTGGCACCAGATACATCTGTTGAAAACATAAGGGGTTATCTGGCTGCGAAAGCCCCTTCTGTCAATTTAAAGCGAGTTAGTATTTTCAAACTGGGTCCTTCTCAAGCTAGAGCTATCTCATCTTTCAAAATTCTAGTTCCGACCGAAAATATGGATTTGATTTTAAATAAAACTTTGTGGCCGGTTGGATCATTAATTAAGGAATTTATCCCTCGGGACCGACCCCGTAATGCGAATGCATTAGCTCTTTCCCCTTCAAAAAACTAAATACTTCTTCAGCCTCATTTTCTCTCATTTATCAAAATGTTAGGGGCCTAAACTCAAAAATTCGTTCTACCTTCCTAAACTCAGTGAGTACGGAGTTTTCCTGTCTGGTCTTCACTGAAACATGGCTGAAGCCAGTTCTACATTCGTCGGAACTTTTCCATAATTCGTTTCAAGTTTTCAGAAACGATCGTTTGTATCGCAATGGTGGTGGTGTTTTAATTGCTATTTCTACGGCACTCCCCACCTATTTGTTTGAATTTCCAATTACTCCCGATGTTGAATTTATTCGAGTGAAATTTCCTAACAAACACTTATATGTGACCTGCTCCTATATTCCCCCAAATTCGGATATCTCTGTATATAAGAAACAGGCCGCCCTCATTTGTGAAGTGGCCAAGCAATCTAAATCTACCGATATAGTCCTTGCGTTGGGTGACTTCAACTTGCCTCAAGTCAATTGGTTTTACAGTGATAGTTCTGGCTGTTTGATTCCTTTCTCAACATCTGATAAAGCCGTTGTGTTCTTCAATGAATTATTTGATAATAATTTAGTTCAATACAATGGTACCCCTAATTGTAATGGGAGATTTCTTGATCTCTGCTTTGCAAATTTTCCTGAGGTTTGCGTTAATCGTTGTCTTCCGTTTAGTTTACCTGAGGATCCATATCATCCAGCATTGGGTGTTTCCTTTCATTACAAGTCTGTTGGTTCGTTGAACCTCTTTAACATTCCAAATTCAAATTTTTCATATCAACGTTATGATTTCCATAAAATCAATGTTTCCATACTAAAATCTCATCTTTCTCATTTTGCGCTCGATTTCTCAGAGGGAAGCATTGATAGCTTACTGTCGTCGTTCTATAATGTATTAAATCAAGCTATTTCTGCATCCGTTCCGATCAAGCAGTCCCGTCCTCGAAGTAAGGATCCCCCGTGGTTTAATAAGACAATTAAATACAACAAGAATAGGAAAAACAAGTTGTTCAAAAAATTTTCGAAAAATGGTTCTTCTTTCGACTATTTCGCTTACTCTGTTGCAAGGCATAAATTTAATTCCCTCAACCGCCAATACTACTGCAGATACCTTCAGTTTGTTAAATCCTCCTTGTTTGCTAACCCTAAATACTTTTTTAAGTTCGTTAATTCCAAAAGAAAAATCTCCATAAACCCGTCGTTTGTGTCTTTTAATGGCTCCGAGTCCTCGGATGATTTTGAATCCTCAAATCTCTTTGCGGAATACTTCCGACAGAACTTTTCAACTGCCAATTTTGATTTATCGGAAAATTATCCATATTCGATTTCTAATTCGGTTTCAATTCCTAACTTTGTTATATCGGAAAATGACGTTTTTGAAGGATTGAACTCTCTGAAATATAATTGTTCGCCTGGACCCGATGGCATCCCCTCATGTGTACTTATATCTTGTGCTGGCGAGCTTTGTGATGTTATCTCAAAGATTTTTAATAAGTCTTTGAATTTAGGTGTTTTCCCTTTGTGTTGGAAGACTTCTTTCCTTATTCCTATTCACAAAAGTGGTAGTAGGCAACTTGTAGAGAACTACAGAGGCATCGCCAAGTTGAGTGTCTTACCTAAACTGTTCGAGCGAATTGTGGCTCAGCATACAGCCTTTTCCATGAAATTGTATATTTCTCCTTTCCAGCATGGTTTTCGAAAGGGAAGATCTACGGTGACCAATCTGTTGGAGTTTACTTCTCATGTTTTCAAGGCTTTTTCTAGTGGTTCTCGCACTGATGTCATTTACACTGACTTTAGCAAGGCGTTTGATATGGTTAATCACAGACTTCTTAGATTTAAAATCCAGACCTCTGGCTTTCCTCTCTTCTTAGTTGAATGGTTAAGCTCTTATCTGTATGGTAGATCATTCAGGGTTTTGTTTAACCTCATTACCTCGGATGAATTTCCCGTGACGTCTGGCGTACCTCAAGGTAGCCACTTGGGACCTATTTTATTTAATCTTTACATCAATGATTTGCCCTCCGTGATTAAATTCAGTAACATTTTAATGTATGCTGATGATGTGAAACTGTTTACTTCTTTTTCCGTAGAATCGCAATCACATCATCTTCAAAGTGATTTGAACAATTTGGTTGCATGGTGCTCCCTCAATCTTCTGAAGCTAAATCTAAATAAATGTAAGAAGCTTTCTTTCTTAAGAAGGAAGTCGTTTAGTACCCAATACTTCATTGATTCGCACAGGTTGGAAGACGTCGATTCGTTCATTGATTTAGGCGTTCTATTCGATTATAGGTTACGTTTCAATTTGCATATTGAGTCCTCGTTAAGCAAAGCTAGGTCCGCTCTTGGTTTTATAAAGAGGTGGTCCAAAGAGCTTGATGATCCTTATATTACTAAAAGGCTTTACACGTGTTTGGTTAGACCTATTCTTGAGTATGCCTCTGTTGTGTGGTCTCCTTCATATAGATGCTACGTAGGTTCAATTGAATCTATACAAAAGCAATTCTTGCTGTTTGCACTTAGGAATTTGGGTTGGGACCCGATTTCCCCTCTTCCACCCTATGAAAATAGGTTGCTTCTGTTATCCTTACCGTCACTCGAGAAACGTAGATTTGTTCTTGGGGTTTTTTTCCTAATCAAATTAATAAATGGTGCAATTGATTCGCCCGCATTACTTCGTGAGATTTGCTTTAATGTCCCTAACCGCTTCTCTAGGTACTTTATGTTGATAAAGCTTAGTCAATGCAAATATAACTTTGAACTGTTTAACCCGCTCAGAGTTGTTTGCAAGAACCTAAATGATGTCTATCATCTATTCTCATTAACGGACTCTTTAAAGTCTATTAAAGCAATATTGCTCAACAAGCGCGATTTACCTATGTCGTACTTAAACTGATTTAACCTTAGATTTTGTCATTATGAGTCGAAAATTAATTTGTTGTTAACAATTATCGGTTGCCAAACTTATGCATGTTTGCGATGGCTTAGGGGTTCACTTGCAATTTGGTCCTGTATCGGTTGTGGGCGTGGCTCTATGCTAATTGTGTACATGCTTTTTTTTTTTTTTCTTTCTTTTTTTTTTTTTCCTCCTTATTTGTTTTATTGTACTTATACTAAGTTTTATTATTAAATAATTTTAAGATTTACTTAAGAGTCAATTGAACTCGACTGCCATTTTGTTTTAGTTGAGTTTCTTGTATAAGTGGAATAAATAAATAAATAAATAAATAAATAAATAAATAATGTAAGTTTTCATATGCCGCATCTACCAAAGAGAATTGAATAATTAAATGAAAACTATCTTTCAGCCATGGTATGATAAGATGTAATAAGTAAGAAATGGTCAATCACGTTTTTCTAGTCTGAAACGCAACGCATTATCATAACAACTACAACAAGATTAAGTTTTTTTTTTTGTGCTTGAAGTGCTTGAAATATAATATATAATGTTGTATATATAAATGTATAAAAAATAAGCATTTATTTCCCCTTGTACGTCTCCTGAATAGTTTTATACAATTTTTATAGACCTGACATTCGAGTTTGCCATATTGAGAAAAATTTTCTCCTAATTCTTACCATATATTCGTACAAGTGCTTGAAGTGCTTGAAATATTATCTTGTATTCTTGTATAATGATATTCTTATAAATAGAGGGGTTCGTCAATACATGCATAACAAATGAGAACGAATATACACTTATTTTATAAA